>NW_020884894.1:2448533-2456601 GCF_003945725.1 Corapipo altera | reverse complement strand
CGCGGTCCGCCCGCCGCCGCCCGCCGCCGCCGCTTTTGTGGGGCGGCGCGGCCGCGGGCGCGGGAGCAGGTGCCCGGCAGCCGCCTGCGACGCACCGCACCGCAGCCCCGCACCTCGCAGCCCTCACCGCGCCGCGCAGGTAGGAGCGCCGGGGAGCGGCGGGGCGGGGGGCGCGGGGCTCGGGAACTCCCGCGGAGCAGCTCGGCGCGGACCGGGGTGTCAGGCAGAGGTTTCCGCGGTGCTCCTGGACGAGGCGGGCTGGAAGGGAGCGCGCTGCTGCGCGGGGCAGAGGCCTGTCGCCGCCCCCGAGCAGCTATAGCATCACCCGCGGTGAACCCGCGCTCGCCCCGCCGGAGAGCGCACCGAGGGATGGGACGCCACGGGTCCCCCTCCCCGGGGTGTCCAGGCTCCGCTGTCTCCTTCAGCCGTCTCGTTCGCATCCCGGGGAGGAAGAGACCGCAAGGCTTCCCGAACAAAAAACTTTTGACAGCGTCCAGAGCCTTTCCTGGCCGGCAGAGCACCCCGCTGTTAGAGAAAGTCACTACGTGCCCTGCCCACGGATGGGTCCAGCCCGGAGCGCGGCTGTAGGGCTGTCGTTGTTTCCTAAAGTGCAAAGATTGCTCTGTCTCTGTGGACATCTGACCACTGTTCGTTCTGGATATGCTGTCGAAAATGATCATCACCCGGTATTGTAAATGAAGAAATTTACCGATGAACCGTTAGAAACAAACGACTGGAACAAAGTAATTTTCTAACTGGCAGACCTGTTTCTAAAGTTAAAACTTATATTCAGAGATAGAAACTTACACGGAGTTTGTAGCATCCTCTCTGGGAAACTGAATATCATCCAAAACTGGGCTTCTCTGCAAATCATTATGAATTTTGGTAACGGCTTTAGTTTATTTTACTGTGCTGTTCGACTGTGGGGTTCATAAGTTTTTGCCTGGGAAATCGATCTCTCTTTCTGAAAACTGCTTTAAATAAAACTTTCTTCATATTACTGCCCTGCTAAGTTAAATGTGCGTCTGTAAAGTTACTCAGAGTGTCTGCGAAGTATCCGAGTTTGCCCGTGGGTTGGTACTGGCTGGCTCTGAGGGGACGGGATGGAGCGGTAACCAATGGCATCAGGAGCCTCCTCAGGGAGGATCAAAGTACCACGCACCTACTTTAGACATTCAGCATTGAAGCGCTGTGGAAACCAAACTAGTGGCAAAATGACTATAGGGGAAGGACAGCGGTCAGAGAGGAGTTGGGGACATAATAAAATAGAAACAAAAACTCTCCTGAGAAGTAGAAAATGAGATAAAAGTGAGTGGGCGGAGTCACTTCATGTAAGACATAAGCTTAAGATTTGCAATGTGTTAGTACTGTTGATGGTCTTAACTGAGTTCGAAGTCAGAATCAGAAACTTTAAAATAAAATTAATATTTCTAAGGGGTACTAATAAAGCTAAAGCAAATAAAAATCAGCAAAAATGGGCATTTTGTATCCTTGTCAGAACTGACAAAATGACAGGGGGGAATGGAAACTGAAAGAGCAAGACTCTGCCCTTTTAATTTTTTTGAGGGCTTGACTCAAAAAAACCATACCCGTTCTTTCAACATACATGGTTCTTTCTTATGTAAAAAAATACTCATATATTACTCTTCTAAGACACTTCTTTTGCACGACAGAAGTCAATTATCTTGTGCTATAGAGCTCTTTATTTTTGGCTTGTGGATTTGAATCCAGGAGAGTCTTCCCTCCTGAGCTGGAAGTTGCTTGATGTTTAGTGGTGACCCCCCTGGCAGGAAGCTGGGTGGGCCTTCCACCCCCAGCCACCTTGACCGCTTTGAGGACTTTGATGGACGGAGTTACCAGAAAGAACGAGAACAGGGGGGCCTGGAAAAATGAACAAATTGCTCTACCAGGAGCCCTATTCCTCACACAGGAGGTGGGCAGGCAGGCAAGGGGGAGATGTAAAGATTCCTGTGCCAGACACCCTCGTTGCCATCGGCTATCAGTCTTGCACACTTGACTAGCACCGTAGCACCCAGCTTCTGCAGTTCTGGCTGGAATAAAGTAACACCTGCCATGCAAATGAGACATGACTTCATTTTCATTAAATGTCACATGCAGCGCTAGGCAGTTGTGTTGATTCTCTCTGTATTGACAGCAGTCTCTGAGTCGTACTGGGAAAAAAGAGAGGCTCAGCAGGAGGATGTAGGGACTGATATATAAGAACATGGCATAATTAGTGATGTGTAGCAGAGAGCTCCCAAGCTAGGAGTCGAGATCTGCAAATTCAGATGTTTACAGAGGGCCAGGAATTATGTTACCCATCTAATTACAAACTGCCTTGTTAATCAATGTCATTGAGATACAAAAGGCCAATTGTCATTCAGATACAATGAAAATGGTGTCAAGGTATTTACAAACTAATGGATGTTGTAGCTGTTAGACTGAAACTAAGGTATTTGTCAAGCAGAGCTCTTTGATGTTTGCTTTTAAGAAAAAACTTCTGTGAATATGGAGAAAATATGTAAACTGTGCATTGTGTGGTAACTAGCTACCACCCCAGTGCTGACAGATTGACCACAGACTCTTAGTTTGTAGAACTCCCCTAATGTTTCACCCAAAGAAAACAAACAAGCAAACAAACGACTTGGAAATAATCTGAAGGGAAGAAAATAATAATTGAGTGATCTTCATTAAGTTTCTGAAGAACGGCTTCAGGACTGGATACTATCCTGCTCAGATCACAAGAGGGTTGCTTATTTTGTTCCAGAAAAAAACTACGGAGAGCCAGAAGTAAATTTAAAGCTCAGAGGTACTGAGCTGTTATCTGTAGAAACCAAAATATAGTTTAGCCACAAAGCAGTTTAAATCAGGAGCAGCAGCAGCATTACCTGCCCTCCATTAAACTATCAGTGAGCCTTAATCCTGTTTTAGGAAAATTGTCCTTAGAAACTCAATCTCACTAGACATTTAACTTCAGCTTCACTTATAAAGAAAGGCTCTAAGGGCGAAGGCATCATCTTCTCCAAAAACAAGTGCAGAGAAATCTACTGGAAACGTTTATTTTTCCTTTGAGAGAATAATTTAGTAAGAGTTTAGGTAGCTGTGTATAAAATCACCTTTTCACTGACTACTTGCCTTTTGATTTAATCCTTCTTGAGTAAGAAATGCAAAGTCTGGCCCGTAACTGAATAACTTATATGAAATTCAGTTTGTTCACAGTTCTGAAAATGCAGTTTGTTCACTGCTATATTAGCTTATGAAGTATAAACAGCAAAAAGCAATTCGGGGATTTATATATGCCCATATAAACTTAAGATACTTGTCTTCCCAAGCATCTGCTGGGATTCCGTGCAGAGTCCAAAGATGTGTGAAAATGAGATTTAGTGCAAAACAACTCTTGCTGGTCCACACTGTGGCCTATCTACAACCATCTGATTTGCTGTTATAAGAGAGGTTTGCATGTATTTATGGTGATTTGCTTATGGTGTCACCTTCAGCTTCCACAGCAAGCAGTTAAGGTAACTCAAAGAGCAGACTGAGTTCACTGAGAGAGTGCACAGCAGGAGCAGATGAACTGCTACGGTGCCATCCAGCAGAAATTATCAGTAGCGTTCCACACACTGTAGAATGACAAAGGCCAGAGACTTGCTGTGCCACGTGCCTGCCAGTGCAGGTCATACTCAGCAGACAAAAGACAGAAAATGGCACAGACAGGCTGGTTCGGGTGCCAGGAGGAGAACACCACCAGCCAAGGGAATTCTCTCATGATCACTTGTGCTTGCAGGAGAAAGAGGGCATTGCTGAGGGTAAAACCCACCAATAGATGGAAAACTAGACAGTGCATATGCTTTCCAAGGTATGCACCTGACAAAAATTGCCAGGTGAGCATTTGTCTATACTCATATCTGAATGTTCTGTAATTTTATTTGATCAAATGAAACCAGATTGCTTCTCAACATTAATCATGCACTCCTTCCTACAGAAAGAGAGTTCTAATTTTTACTTTCAGATCTCGCTTCAGGCTAGACAATATCAAACAAAATAAGCTTAGTGTTTTCCCTGAACCTCCATGTGTTTTGAAATGTTCATAAAGATTGTGATAAAATGTTGAAATAAAAATTCAACTTTTGCAGGTCAAAATAGTGGCAAACCCAAGCATCAGGAATGGAAATTTTTGGTTGATACAAGTAGTTGCAAACTGAAGGTCAAAGGGGAAACAGTTACACAATCTTAACCAAAGTGTGGATTGGAGCAATAAATTAATATAAGATTATCTACCTTGAAGGATCCTTGGGCTACACATGTATTTGAGTTTGTATAGTTTGAAGAATAACAAAATTATTAAGCTTATTAAGATAAAAGTGGATAAATGTCACCTGCTGCATTTTACTGTCTGCCTGCAGTACAGTATTTGACTTCTGATGTCCCATATATATTACAGAGGGCAAATTTAAAACTGGGAAAGAATATTATCTCGCTGCTAAGGACATTTGAAAACACCATCCTTAAGGCAATTGTTAAACATTCCAGTTTATACAACCATAATTGTTCATGTGTAGTATAGAACTCTCAAGCTTTTTTTTTTTTTTCTTTTTTTGTAAAGTAACATTGGATTTCAGTCTTACCTTGAGATGTCTGTTTTACAGCTGTATTTACTGATGACGTGAGGTGATTTATTACTTGCATGGGATATCAGCAGATTTTCTTTCAGGTACAAAAAATTCCTAAGTGAGCGATGATGCCAAGGTCAGGAGCTTGATTTGTTTTTCTTGTCACAGACTTCTGTCAGAACAAGTGCATTGTTACAAGTGAATAACTCAAACTGGGAATTAGTTCCCATTCAGATAGGTAATTATATTTTAACAGGGCAAAGTCCCAACCCAAGCTGCCAGAGAACACTCAGCTGAAGCCAGCATGGACTGGAACAGCATGTGTGCTCACTATAATTGTAAATGGGGCCACCTCGGTCATGCTGCCTCTTCAAACTTAAAAGAATTAAGACCAAAGCTGTCCAAATGTTAACTGAAACTCCTAATAATTAAGGGTTATTAGGGGCTGTTGGCTGGCCTTATTTTCTACTGCAGTGCACTTGTATTTGTGGATTCTATTTATACACAGAATTAAGAGCTCTGTTTGAACAGGTAATCCAATATCCTCTGTGTAATTTAGCCAATGATTTTTTTACATGGCCCTTAATTTTGGCTGTGTTTCAGGGTGTACGGTGCAACTGCAATACTAAAAATAATCTCATTCAATGTACTTTGTCTGAAAGGATAAACCAGGCCACCTCACAAATGCTGGGTAAAATTCTGATTTTTTTTTTTTTCCTTTCGGAGGAAGCCCCAGAGGTGCTGAGAGGAACTTTTTCTGTGTGCAACTTTCCCTCTAGTGGCCGCTCTTCTTGGGAAAAAGCAGCAACAGCAACACTTAAGCACTTCCATATTGGGTACGAAGTGATGGGCAGGATGGAGGAAAGGAGACAGGCAGACAAACTTTTAGGTGCCAGAAAATTCAAATCTTGTGATGAGCCGTATGAAGACAAAGATACAGTAGCCTTGGATTTGACAATATTTTTGTGAAAAAATGCAATGTGTTCTTGAAATATTATAGTAATTGTGATCAGTTGCATACAAGACAAGCTTCCATAGTCTCTCACACTGATCCTTTTTGTTGGTCTGTCATATTCCTAGTGCTTGCAGGACTCAGGGAGTTGGAAAACACACCAGTGACAGCCCATAAACCAGCTCTCCCTCTTGTATCCATTCCATACACTTTTCTCCTGTCTGCTACATGCTTTCTCCCCTTTGTCCTTTTCAGCAGCATTAAACCCTAACCAAGTCACCATGTTCATTGCTTCCTGTTCAGCTATTCCTTTTCTGGGATTAGTGTCTATCGTACACCCCAGCACCCCTTCCCAAATTGCTATCAAAGTGATGACTTAAAGCCACAACCATCAGGAGAATGAGGTGGCTGAGGCAGCACTGCAGAAACACAGATACCCCCAGGCAGAAAACAAGGCTACAGGGGTACAACCAGCACATGGAATATTTCATTAGGACTGATTTCTTGTCTGCATGCGGCAGTGAGTGGTCACAGGCAATGAAGACAATGCACTGAATTGCATCTCTGGCCAGCTTTTCCAGGTGTTGAACCAGTGACTGAAACACCAACCAAAGCCAAACAAAACAAATAAAAAAACCCAAACCAAACCAAACCAAAAAAAAAAAAAACAACAAAAAAACCCAAACCAAACCAAAAACCAGAGAGGGAGGAAAAACGTGCTGGAAACATTCATATCTCACATGGATGCCAAACTAAGAGAGTTTTCCAGCCCTTTAGCTGGGATGTCTTTGTTCCTCTTTGCTTACTCCACCCACCTTACTTTCTACCATTTTTGCTAGTTTTATAGCAGAGTTGCTCTCTCCAGCCATACTCATTTATTCTGGCTCAGAACAGAATGGTCCAGTCCTTGTAACCTACAGTAGCTTGGAGATTCCCTTAGCAGTTGTCATTTACTGCTCTGACACTGTATGATAACTAAGGCTATTAAATACCTTCTCTTTTTCGCTGCACATATTGGACATATGTGGCATCTGGCACAGAGACCATTACAGGGCATCCTGGGCATCCCAGGGCACACTTCCATCAGAAATCAAAATCTGACAGGACAAGGATGACTAGCAGATCTAGGGGGTTAACTTGTAACCATAAGTTACCAGCAATTAAAATCCTGACATGTTAATATTTCATTAAGGGCTTCTTCTGAGTAACTTATTTGTTATTCAACCAGATAAAGTCTGTAGCCTTCCCAGAAGAATTTAGACCAACCCATAGTTAAAAAATAAATCTTTATAATAATGGATTACTTACAAGATCTTTGAACTTCTACTGGGACAATTCTTGCTGCAGTTATTTCTCTCTAGGTTTGAATGGGAAAATTATTAGTACTTATATCTATTTTCAGCAAAAAAGCAAAATAGTAAATTCCATCGAACACTGACTACAGCTACTTTTTATCGTAATATTTTACAAATTCCCCACCAGTGAGCTCATTAGTGTAAATGATAGAGCCTTATCTCAGGTTTAAAGTCAGCATTTTTCCTTAGCTACCAAGCAGCCTGTTTTCTTCTGTGACGTGGTAATGGAGGACTTTACTCCAGAGAGCAGGGAAAATATTCCTCTCTCTTCTTGCAGGGCAGTTGAGTAGGGCTGGTAAAAACCAAGCAGACCAAATGGGATTTCAGTGCTGTTGGTATCCTTCTGGAAGCCTTTTCTAAAAGGAGCAGAGCCCTTGTAGAGGAGAGAAGTGCATATTGCACCACAAGCCTGTTGTGAGGGGTAGATGTCGAGGGACGAGCGAGGAGGAAAACTGTTTCTAAGGAAAATAATAGGCTCTCTCTATTCTACCCTCCAAAATCATAGTGACATACAAGCACTACATAACATACATGGTGGTATCCCAGGAGAACATCAGTGCTCCTCACCGTACACTGGTACCTCACCAGAGCTGGAACACTTCAGAGTCCTGCTGGGAATAGCCAGGGGTGGTGGAGGTCTCCTGCCCACTTTCCAGGAGCATCTGCAGAGGTGGTGGTAAGAGGAACTGGGCTGAGCTCTTACTGGCAACTACAGATACAGATAACACTTAAAAATATTCAGCTGAAAATTATTACTTCAGATTACTTCAGTGGCAGAGAGAGGGGAATGGGAGGGCAAAACTGAGTACCAAATTCTCCTGACTTTTGGCTGAAAACTACTAGCCCAGTAACTGTAGGGTAAAGCTGTCAGCCGGCATATGGACACTGTTCCATACTGGTTATTGACCTCTGCTTTTCATGTATAGTGATCTCTTGCATTCATCACAGTGCATCAAAATAATGTAATGAACACAGTCAAGGGCTGAAGCTGGATTGTTCAGAAGGCTCAGTGGGTTTGAGTGAGCTGTTCAGAGCGGGGAGGA
This sequence comes from Corapipo altera, assembly GCF_003945725.1. NCBI lineage: Eukaryota > Metazoa > Chordata > Aves > Passeriformes > Pipridae > Corapipo > Corapipo altera. The sequence goes on along the minus strand of NW_020884894.1, from coordinate 2,448,641 downwards.
GGACTTGTCATTATGTCCAGTGTTCATCCGCTGTTTTCTGAAATCATAATATAGCAAATTTCCATCTTCTGAGCACTCGTGGTATTTTAAGGAGTTGTTTGTGGCTCT
>NW_020884894.1:2238697-2448433 GCF_003945725.1 Corapipo altera | reverse complement strand
TGTCTGTGTGTCTGTGTCCGTGTGTCTGTGTCTGTGTGTCTGTGTCTGTGTCTGTGTCTGTGTGTCTATGTGTGTGTGTGTCTGTGTCTCTGTGTGTGTGTGTCTGTGTCTGTGTGTCTATGTGTGTCTGTGTCTGTGTCTCTGTGTGTGTGTCTGTGTCTGTGTGCTCCCGCACACACTCCCCGCGGCTCCGGGGCTCCGAGCGGGTGCTGGTGTGCCGGGCTCCCGGCGGGGGCCAGAGGGCTGCGGTGGCTCTGCTCCGACCTCGGCAGCAGGGAAGCTCAGGGCAGTTTGCTTGAGTGACACGAGAGGGAAAATCCGAGAGCTGCGGACTGGAGAGCCTTTTCTGGTGAAACGCGAGCAATCTCCAGCACTGCAATAAACAAAATAACAAACAAGGGGAGGTGGACACGTAGATTTTGACAGTTTGAGTTAATAGAGTCTGGAGGAACATAGCTGTTTGTGCCATCAACTCAGCAAAGATTTCTGAAGGAAACCTTCTGTACCTAGAGCCAAGTGCAATCTAGTTAAAAAAAAAAAAAATCCTGGAAGTAAATTGCCTTAAGTCGGGGAGGAGAGAATACATCTCATAGAAGACAAAATGTCTTCAACTGACTAATTGGAACAACATATTAAGCTGTGACACAAAAAGTCACTGTTAATTTGGCTGGGGCCAAGCAGTGCATTCCCTCCTCTCAATTCTATATTTCTGATTTTCCAGACAGCTGGACCTGTGTTTCCCCTGCATGGGCAGCTGCCCCCTACAACAGCATCCTTTGGTGTCCTGATTCCCTGTAAAGCTCCATCCAAAGCTTATCAGACTAAGAGTCCATTTTTTCTTTCATCATCTCTCAACCTTGAATTTACCTCACCATCGGTGGACTCAGATGTTTTGTCATTTCTGGAGCTGCAATTGCACTACAAGATTAGGGCAGAAAAAGAATAAAGAGAACTGTTTCACATGAAGAGGACTTCTAGATTTCCATTTCTTTTCAGATGCACAGAGCACAGGGAAGTGCCTATATGCTGCAGGAAGCTCGGGGCTGTTATGAGGCTCAGGGGGTGACTGGCCTATGTAGGCAGAACTGTTCTTCCTTGAGGGCTAAATCTACTTGTTTTGGAAACTGCTGATATATGTGAACTTCAGGGGAGATACTAATTACATTTCATGTAGATGTGGTTGCTACTTGAGCCAAATTCTTATTTACACTGGAGTAAATTTTGTATATATATTAAATACCAGAGAGGTGGGAAGAATTGTTAATGAAAATGGGTACCTAGTTGTTCATCAACACTGCCTCCACATGTACATTTCATCCCCTGAAACAAAAAATCCAAGTTAAGCCTGTCACAAATATCATATTTTCTTACACATTCCTTCCTCTAACTATATCCACAAGCAGATTGTCCATCAGTGCTGCAGGCAGCTTGTGACAAACTGCTGTTTCAGTAATTACTGAGGGTCTGTATCACATTTGTGATGCTGTTCACCGGAGGGGGGTTCAAACCTAGAAAGACAGGCATCATCACTTTTCTTCTGAAGCTGAGACCAAGACTGAGTCACTGGGCTGGCCACTGACTGGCTCAGCAGATCAGCAGTGGCACCAAACATATTGTATTTATTGAATATTATGAGGGGAACAATGAGCTGTAGGATGGTAACAGCAGTGATACAAAGGGAGCTAGACAGCACTGGATAAGGAATCCAGTCAGGTATCGGCCAGTCACCAGGATGAGTATATTTATAACAAAGATCATTTGAGGGTCATAATTGGGACATAAAGGGAATCTGCTTTGTTTGCACGTCATCATCACCATTGTTCAGCACATCTTTAGGGTACAAAAATGCTCATGTATTTTTCCAAGATTTTACTAAAAAGAACGTTTCTCTTTTTGCACATGGTGACTTCTTTATTCTTTTATCAAGTAAGCTGGGAGTTCTTCATTTAGGTTATGTAAAATGTTTACCTATGGAGAAGCTTACCTGCATTCAATGACTCTGCACCACACCATTTTTTACAGGGTCAGCAAAATTCTTAAAGGCTGGAGTGTAAAAATTGTGTTGCACTGCATTTGTGCATTGCCTTTCCTTTATCCAGAGAAACTCACCTCACTTGCCTCCGTCCTTTTGCATAGTAGGTTTTATTTACAAATTGGCAGTAAAGTGCTGTAGTCTCTTTGACAGTTTGCAATTAATTGCACACAATCTGTTTAGGCTTCAAGATGCACCGTTCATAAATGATGATATATTCCAAAAGGCAGCCCAATTGGCTGCTTTGCATATTGCATATATTTTTCATATTTCTGAGACAGGACATATGCAAAATCATTTTACTGTGGCACAAACACAGGAAAGATTATTTGAAAGAAAGGCCAGAGGCCAGAGATTCTGTATCTAATTCTTTCACTCACCTGCTGCAGACTGTGGGTAAGTCATCTAATATTTCTCTGCCTTTCTTCTGCATCTGCACAAGGTTGTTTATTCTTCTAAGAACTGGAATTCAGTGAATGAAACTGTAATTTATTATTATTAATACATTCCAATAAATGATTGCAGTGCTTTAGCATTGCTTTGAAGTCAGTCAAGTATAAAAGAAATAGAGAATTGTAAGAAACGGCCGTTCAGTCCATCTGATACGTGTGCATTGAAATGCTTCTTGTGGAATGACCTCCTCTGACCAAGAAGCTGATACAGGAGTATGTGCTAAATGGATCCCAGAGTCTTGAGAAGCTTCGTCTCCTTTCCCTTATCTTGTGTAAAGAGTGACATGAGTCATGTGGCCCAAATCAGTAAAAGCAACTTTTATGACATAAAGCATTAAAAAATGCCAGTAAATATCTCATATTGACATCATACTTATCACCATGCTTACAAGAAGCTCCCACCTATTTTCATTTTTCTCTCTTTCCTCCCACCCTGCCTTCCTGTTTTGAATTAATGGACAACTCCCAGAAAAGCAACATACACTTTAATGATACATGTAGTACTATAATTGAATCAAACTACTTTGATTCCCCAAAATGCTATTCTTTATTTGCTGGCAGGCTACTTGTTTGTGATCCTAACATTGTCAGTCACATCAGGAAAGCCTTCTTAGTCATAAAATATCTACTGCAGAGGAAGTACTATTGGTTCTATATGGGGCTTTTTAGCAGTAATTATGTACAGCTTTTAGTAATTTTGAGTCACCCAAGCATCATTGATAACAAACCATTTGCAATGACATGCAATGATGCCTACACAATATTTTTACAAGCAAAATAAAATAAGACATTTTGGTGGTAACATGTAAATTAGCCTTGAGGCTTGCAATGTAATGCTCATCAAGTGTGTAACATTTAATTACAAGACCACTGAGCATAAGTGAGATCCCCTGAGCTTTTCATCCCTACAATAGAAAGATTCTCCCACTGAACTGACAATTTGGATCCTCTCATCAGATGTGGAATGAAGTTGCTCATCTCTCAGCAGGCCAAACTGGCTTTTAAGGGTCTGATGTCTTTCAGGACCCTATTTAGTAAAGTACTTCGTGTTATTGGTGCTTGAGGTACCTTGTTGAATCCCATCTGCAGGGAACTGAGAACAGCAGGCACAAGGTATAACATACCATTAGCCCATAATCAGAGGGATTTGCACCTAAAGTAGAAGAGCTAAGTCTGGGCCATTCTGATTTCTACCGTAATAAACAAAATTCTACTATACTTTAGGAGTTACTTAAAGTGCAGTGTCTTCATACTGGTTGCTTTTGACATACCCAAATGTACAGCAGCACAGAAAACTCCAGTGATTCTGTGTTCTGCACTGAATTAGTGCAGTTTGCATCCACTTGTGCATGGAAGCATAGATTAGACCTTTCATTGGGTCTAGCCTACATCACTAGCACAAACAAACCTAAAATATTATTTGTCTCAACCTTTACATCTAGATACTTCTGAAAAGGTAGTGATTGCTTTGTTGGGGTCCAGGTTTCAAACTAGGTGCCTATTTTCTTCACCTTGACCTCTGAAATTCACAGGGTGGCTGGCGTGGCCAACAAGGGAGAAATGCCCCAAGCCAGATAAAACACACAGACATAACTCCTCCAAGCCCATTTAGGCCTATATAACTGCCTGTCCTCTGCAGATAGCTTGCAATCCTTTTGTTGGGGCTGCCAGTGGAGATGCCTGGGGGTCCACTGACAAAGCAGAGGACTAACAAGTGCCTGAGAAGATGCACGTTCTGTCTTTGATGAGCTACTCTAAAAAAGCAAAGTAAAAAAAAACCCAAACCCAACAAACAAAAAACTCCCTAACACAACAGAAAGACAAAGGGCAAAATATACAAATATGATAGAGTAAACTATATAACAGTGTACTCTTGCTCAAAATTTTAAGGGCTTCCACATTTTTGATTTTTTAATACTTCAATCTGACAAAATTAATATGTAAAGAGGAAGGCAAGTTTAAAGTGTTTGATTACAAAAATTGATTGAAATTAATTGAATTAACTTCTTGATTACAAGAAGCAAACAGAAAGCTATTTCAAAATCCAAAATGTATGCAGTTTTCCAGTAAGTTTGGGAGAGAAACCATTACTCTCTAGGTTTGCTGGAGATAGGAGTTTCATTTTCAGTATCTGTCCAATATAGCAAATTTATTTGATAACTTACTTGTTACAGACAGCATTATATGTGTATTGTCCCAGTTCTCTAGATCCTGGAAAATGAGAAGCCTGAAGAACTGGTAAGGAATATGACTCGATCTGAGACAGCTACTGTTAATGTTCTGAAATGTCTTGCCTTCCCAATATTGAAGTGTTACCTTTTTATGCAAATGGTAGTCACAAAAGCATGTTCAATCTATGCTATTTCATGATTAGTATTCGCATGTCCAATCAATAAATCCCCAGAGTGTCTCCCTGAAATGGCCATGTTGCTCAGTCTCTCCAGTAGGGAGGTCTATTTAGCAGCAAACCAAAATGTGGAATCAATACCTTGAGAATAATCTACCCACTTGTCCTTATGAAATATTTGTATTTTTCCATGCAAGTTCTGACAGACCAAATGACTTTTCCAATATGTAAGGGTTTAGTGCCTTGTATGGAAATGCATCAACTACACAATTGCCAGCACATCTGAGAGGATCTCTCAAGGTCACTGGTGAATGGACTGAAGAGCTTCAATAAAACTTAAAAGTCATACAGATACAGAACACTCACCTGAATGGTTATAAACTGCCTGTGAGCTACTACAATTTGTAGGTGAGGCTAATCTGGGTAGGACATGGAGCTTTCCTCTCCTGAGCTCGCTGCACACAGCTTCTGTTACATGAGACAGAAATGGAACACCTCTCTGCTGTATGCATACCTTCCCTAGGGAAGGGTCACTGATGCCAGCTTCCTTTTTCACTTGTTTTTACCTGCTGCATGGTTTGCAGCCCAGTGCAGTACAGGACAGCAGCCACTCCTCAGTCTGTCCCTTGAGCAGAGAGCAGGTGCAGGGGAGCACCTCTGCATTCTGTCCCCCAGGTATCCCTCTCTGGTTTTAACTGTACCATGAGACCATTTTTTCCTTTGAAAAGTAAATACAATAACATTGTTATTAATAATTTTAATAATAATGGTGATTTAAGAAGACTTAAAAGTTATTCACAATTACTTTCTTTTCTTGGCTCCTTTAATATAGTCACAAGAATACAGTAATCTCCACATGTCTCTTCTGATCTGGAATATATCTGTTCTCATCCTGGCTTTCAAAAGGGAAGCCCTCAGCAAAGGGTCTGAGGTTACATTTTCATTTTTAGCTTGGTTTCCTAAGGAAATGAGGGTCATGCCATTACTGTCTGTCTGTCTGTTCTTATTTTTCTGTTGTATTGCCTTACAGGAACCTTTGAGCCTGTCAGTCAACCTCAGTCAGAGTAAAAAATCTTTGTAAGTCTCAAGAATAAATACATGCCTGTAAGACTTCATGGACACTTTTGGTTGGGGAGCAGAAGGACACACAAATTAGAGCTTTTGCTGAGCAAAGGTGAGGGAAACACAGCCAGTGCCATCTGCTTGGCAGCAGCTGATGGACAAACCAAGACTGGCCACTCAGCAGCATGAGGATAAATTTGGACAAGCCAGAGCAGAGACAGCTTCTTGGCTGGCAAGGGTGTAACAGTGACCCAGCTGCTCCCATGAGTGGGAGGCTCCCAGGAGTGCAGGGCACCTCTCCCTCCCAGGCACATCTCTAGTTCTGTGCTTCACAGCTGCAATTACAAGTCTGTCATCAAGTTCTGCCTTCCCTGCCAAAATAGTCAGGATGTTTTGCAGATTACACACAGCAATACCATTCCTGTTCTAGAGAGATTACAATTTAGGGCTATAATTTATGTTCAGTCCTAAAACCTACTAGCTGTCTAAATTTTTAGTTACAAACTGGAATATAACCTCACTGTATCAAAAACATCCAGCTGTTCTCAGATAGGGTCTGATCCTTTATTTAGTGCAGCTGAAGTAAAGCTTTCCCTGAGTTAGTGATGCAGGACCAAACTTGGGCTGTGCTGCCTTGTATTTGATTAGCAGCACTTGACAGGATAATGTAAGTGCATTGGTTGTATGTACTTCATATGCAGCAGCACTGTGTGGCAGGCAGAAGTAGTGAGAGAAATCCCCACAAAAATAATTAAAAAAATGAACGACCAATGACAGCTAAGAAAAAAAAGCACCATGGAAATCCTAAAAAATCAATAGATTATGAAAGGTACTCTGAGGCTTCCACTGCTATAATCTCAAGGCTTTATTATCAAATATCAAAAAATCATTACTGCAATATCAAAACATTCATAATAACAATATAAAAACTCCACTCAATCTGTTCCTGCAGGGATCTGATCTAAAATCCACAAGAAAAAAAATACAGTTGCTGTGGAAATGGCAGCTAGCCAGTTCAATCAGTCTGCCAACCTGGTTCTATAATTGTACACTAGCCACTGCACCTTGGTGCCACCACTGTAGATAACTTCAAAAGAAGTGCTCAGGCAAACAAACTGTAACTAAATCAGATAAGATATGAAATCTTTCAGGAAAGCTCATAACTGCTGTTATCAGGTGAGCTATTTGTGGCTTCGTGTCTTTTTATCCATAGAGTAACAGATTCCCTATCGTTTAGAAATTATAACTTAAACACCCTGGCTTGCATCCTCCTGCAAAAGATCAGTTCTTCCAACTTTAATGTTCTCCAGATTGCCTTATTTCAAAAGCAAGAGTCACTCCAGATTGCATGGGAAACCTTCATCTTTGCTGCCTGTGGGAATGAAGTTTTAAGAATAACAGGTTTCTACATGGAAGAGTTCTTTTGTTTGAGAATAATTCTGTACCTTTACTGATTACTTATGCATAATATTTTCAGAACTCCTTTTGGAACCTACATACAAATAGAGCTTGTAGTTCATAATGGCAGTATTTGGCAGGGAGTGCTGGGGGTGAATGTCATTCTCCATTTTCTAGTATAACAAAAAAAGAAAAGAAAGCTTTCTGGTCCAATTTGTCCAGAGTGATCTGCTTCATTCTTCACACTTGAAACCCCAAGTCCGACCTGAGATTTATAACCCCACTCAGCTCTTTACTGTGCACCTTTATTTTTAACAGATTTATGGAAGTCTCCTGTATTTGGGGACAAATCATAAATACATACTAGTAACAGATGTCTGTCTTTTCTTAAGCTTAAAATAAGTAAAACTCACTGTAATTCCATTATAAGTTGTAAAATTCGTACCTTCTTTTTTTGTGTGGCTTTCCTCTTGACTGTGTGGGTAGCAGATGGCCCTTCTGAATCCCAGAAAATGCACAGTTAGCTGACTAGACCAAAACAAGAAGGTTTAAAAATTGAGGGATGTACACAGGAATGACAGGGTTAAAGCAGGATGCTTTCAGTTGGACAAGCTCATGTGAGCTTACTCTGTGATTTTACACTGTGAGAAAAGAACTGAGGGAAAAGTACCCAGGCCCTTCCCCCCTCCCCCAAAAAACTGAGATCTTTGTAGGTGAGGAATGTCAAATCATAATGGCATGTGAGCAGAGTGCAGACCTGGCTTGTATGTATTATATACTGCCTACATGTCCTTGGCTTTTCTTCCGCTACAGGCAGACTGTCTGAAGTCACCCTCCAGCCTTTCAACTCATAATCTACTTCCTGACAATAACTAGCAAAAGACTAACATTGCACTTGGCTCTGCAGTAGACTCCAAACAGCCCAGAGGCACGGCAGGGTCAGCCTGCTGCGAGGCTGTTTGTTTATCTTGGTTGACATTTTCCTTTGTGGAGAATCTGTTCCTTGTTATTCAGTACGTACAGCCCTGCACATATCCTGTTTGACTGTCTTTGGATAAAAGTGGGTATTTTCCCGTGTCAATAAATGTTGTGGTGTGAAGCTGTGAGCTGGACTCTGAGAGAACCACCCCCTGCTGAGTATCTCACTTTTGCATTGAGTTTTCTTTGTTAATCAAGTGCAAAATAAGAAGGCTTTCTGTCTAGCAAAAACCCATCATTAATTTTTCATGTGAGCACTAAAGTCTCGAGCACAATCCTTGAGTGGCTTCAAAGAAAAAGAAATAATAAAACCAAAGAGCTACATTTTCCTTTTCCTCATCTTAGTTATTTGATATTTTAAGAAAACTTTTTAATGCAGAATTACAGTTCTCTCAGCTTCACAGTGACACATTCATTCTGAAAACTACATTTGACCTTCAACTTTGTCCTTCATTAGCAGGATTACACCTAAACACTCCTTCATTTTACTGCAAATGAGACAGATGCAATGCATATTCTGTTCGACCCCAGCATTAGGATTATCCCAAGAGTGGCATTTATGTTCTTGTAGTTCCTTGGTATAAATAAATATCAAAGTAGGAAGACCAATCTGTACTCCACCAGGAATAATAAACTAAAATAATATGGCACTGATTCTGTTTGGGTTGTCTAAATGTGTTTTTATGATTGTATATGTTTATGGCTTTCTCACACAGCCACCATGAATTCCAGGCAATTAAAAAGGACATGAGTTCTGAAGCATTTTAAAAGGGGCTTTGCTTTCCAAATGGTGTGTATTAAAAGTAGAATTTTTTTTTTTGACAGAACTACTGCAAAGTCAACAGTCACACATTTGCCCTGCTCCAAATTTCTTACCCTTCTGCCACCTGAAATAACTAATTAGAATATTTCTGTAAGTTGAGAAGAAAGGCAGGGAAAGATTCCTTTTATGTTTGCACATGTATTAGATGCATTGCTAACTTAAGACTCAGCCTGCAGGCCCCAGGTTTGAAAGTAGCTCAGAGGGAGAATGTAGCAGGTCTTGTATAAGGTGTATCAACCCACTGTACCATCTGCTTTTCCAGGGTGAACCAGTCCATTGTCACCACTCCTATGATGTAGAACAGTCCTGTCCTTGCTGAACACTGTCTTGTGTCCACCCCTACTTGACTGAGAGGTACAGATTTTTCAGTTGTAGGTGTAGAGAAGAACAGTATTTAATTGGATAAATGAGTAACTGTGCTCTAACCTACCTTGAACTGCTTGGTCTGTGTGGTGTCACGAGTTATCCAACAAAGATGTAAAAATACAAGTAGTGAAGAAACAGTACTTTTGATCAGATTGTTAAATATTTTTTGCTTGCTTCTGCTATTTACATCAATTCAAATACAGTATAAAGGGCCAAGAGAAGAAAAATGTCCTTAAAAATTTTCCAATTATGAACTAAGTCCAGGTTCAAGTGGTTATGTTCAAGAAATACTTTGGAAGACTAGGGGAAACTGGATTTGATAGGTACCTCAAACAGGTACACTTTTAAAGGTATAAATGCATTTTTCCTCCCTCTGGTTGAACAATCCCTAACCACATGACTTTATACATGAAAGAAGGTGAATAAATGGAAAAGAGAGAGAGAGATAAAGCTCAATATTTTGCTGCTCCACAAAGTCTCCCACAGCTGTCAGTGGAACAACTTAAGGACTTAGGTGTTAACAGCATAATGTTTCAAAATTTAGCCAGATTTATCATGAAAGGAGAGTTTAGTAAAGTGTATGGCTACAGCAGTCACTCACCTGTTCATAACACATCTGGAACAAGCACCTGAAATCTCTGCAAGGGCTGGAAACATGGCATAGTAGTTTCATAGATGGCACAACCTTTAATACACAATGGATGTAGGCAAACATACATAAAAATTCTGGGCCAAGAGTCCTGAAACTCTTTCAGAGTTCACAAATAGTCATATTTTGTGAGAAAATCACTAAGGATCTCTGCTAGTTTGGTCATAAGGTGTTGCCTCTTCTGCATTGTTCATTGTACCTTTGGTCCATCCACCTGTTACATAAGTATTTTACTGGGTGCACAGTCCTAAAGGGAATTGTTAGCCCATTGTGCTTGGGTGCAGAATGTCAGCTGTTTAGTAGAAATGTATTATCCTGTCATTATTAAACATTTATTTTTTGTAGCACCAAGAGACCAATCCTGTCAGGTTTCCTCTGTTAAATTTTCAGTGAATGATAGTCCCTGACAAGCTGACATGAGTGGGAAAGAGCAGGAATTGACAAAAGCTTCCGGTGTTTCCAGAGGAAGGGTGTAAATCCTGCCCAGGGGACTCTTGTTTAGCAATGAGATCCCTTATGGAGATAAAACAGGCACTCCTGAGATAACCTCTGGCAGCAGTAGGGCAAAGAAAAAAACCCTGATGAGCCAAAAGTGTTTCCAAAGGCAAGAAAAAGCAGTCCCATCCCTCTGGGAAGGTTAGGAGGAAGGAAAAGAAGATAAGCAGAATGGGAGAAGTCCAATTTATTATTTGAAAATTATAGCCCAATTTTCACACGTTTAATCAAACCAAGCTCTGAGCCAGCAAAAGTACCCATCATTAGTGGACACGGCCAAGGTGGCTGTTCAGTACCAGCTGCAGCAGCAGAACCAGCACTGCCCTGGGTAAGAGCTGCACTGCAGGAGCCCAGCTCTCCTCCTTGACTGGCTGGAAAGTCTCTGGCTTGTCTATTACAGCAGGAAATGTTTTTAAATCCGAACAATGCAGGAGATCTGAGGGCAGGCAGCACAGATAATGAAAAGAAAAAAGAACTATTACTTGCAAATGATTGTTGCTTTGTCACTTTTCCTTAATTTCCTCAGTAACTGGTAGAAACCGTTCCTTAGAAAATATTTAGGAAATAACATCCATAACACTATTTCCCTGTCTCCCTTAGCTATTGTTTCCATCCTTTTACTTTTGATGACAGGTGAGTTTCAATTGTAGTCCTTTTTATGAATACTCACTGTATAAATTATGCAGAATAAAGTCTCTAATTTCATAGTAGATTTCAAAGATTCTTTTGTTCTTGTGGTGTGTAACAACTGCATAACGTTTTTATTTAGTTCTTCAAAGGCTTTATGATCAAAATTTTTGTTTTAAATAATACCCATAAAATCCCTACATTCACTTATGAAAGCAGAAGCTGAAAGAATTAAATAAGAAGGGTTAATATTCATTTGATTTGTTTGACTCAGGTAAATAATACTGATGTCCACACTGTAATTTGAAAGGAAGAATGTTTTATGGTTTTTTTACTTAAGTATGGTCCATGACTAAAACCAACTGACCATGAATCAGACCTTCACCTGGTGCAAAGTATTTTTGAAGTTAATGCAGAAAAAGCAATGTACATCAACAATGAAATAAGGTATTATCAAGGCTCTGATTCTGAAAAAAATACCCTTTGTTGATCCACACTGAAATTAGGGAGCTGCATCTAGGGGACAAGGATTCAGCTGTTTGGATTTTAAGGCTCAGAGCTCAAGGTTGTGAAGTAATTTCCTGCATTGTCATTTTCATTTTTGAGCCTTCCTATCTGTTTCTCTTGAATACAATAAAGAAAACTTTCCTCGTTCCACAAAAGACTTTTGGCTATCAAACTTCTTGTCAGACGTTGGTATGGAAGAGGTCTCTCAAAGCCACCAACTCTAATAGTAAATATTTCCCTCCAGTATGTAGAAGACCAGCTTCCAATGAATACTTATTTATGTAACATAAACCAGTTTGATCAGGAGCAGTTGAACAAGGCCCTAGAAAAATCCATTGCTTGATGGCTGGTAAATTAGTAAGGATGCAAAGGTATATATTTGTGTGCCTGGTTAAATCCAGCATAGAGATCTGAACAGCAGGTTCCTGTATTTCTTGCATGAGCTCCCTGACTCTGTGCTGCTCATCACACCAGTGCAGGCGAAGGCTTTGTAAAATCAGTATTTTAGCTCCTACAGGACAGCTTTGGCTTTGAAATTTGGTGCCTTACAATGACAGGCCATTTATTGGAATATACCTAGTTGTCCTGGCTTGCAAGTTCTGCTATTAAAGCCCAAAAAATTAAGATGGCACCAAAACAGAGAAATATCAAATTATCCTGAAAATCATGCAAAGCTTCCTTTTGTACTGAATGACAATTAAAGTGCTGAAGGTCAGCTACAGCCTTCCAGCTCTTAGGTTTGGATTGCTGTGCGTCACAAGCCTTTTCACGAGCACCTGACAAATCTCTCTCATTAATAACAAATGACAATCTCACTGGTGCTACAATGCATGTTACATTTAATCAATTTGCTATTTGTATTCATTATGTACATCTCCTATTTTGAGTCATGAAAAATTGAGAAGTAATTACAACGCGGAAGAGCATCACGGATAACAAATGAGATAAGATGAGAAAAAGTACTAATAATTGGTCAGTTGTTCTTGTCAGTACATTTAAAGTAATTAAGGCAGGAAATGAGATAAGACAATTGTATGCCTTTGAAGTGAAACAGAGCATCAGGATAACCACTGGTATGGTACACTGGTTATGAGAAAAATTCAATCATCTAAACATGTATGGTGGTGAGACAGACTTTAAAGAGTTGTTTAACTACAGCTATTACTTAAAGAAGTCAAAGTATCTTCTCTGACTGAAATCTAATTGTAGTGCCTGTAGCCTGATCCTACTACAAGTCTGCCTGTCAACATCTCCATTATAGCCCCTACTGCCAGGGGCTGCTAACTCATCTTTTTTACATTTCAACAGCCTCAAAGAAGGCAAATAAATTAGTGACTCAGATGTCTATTTCTGTACTAAAAATAGGAAGACACATTAAACTTTTTAATCAAGAGAATACCAAGATGATGACAACTTTTAGGATTTCAACTGCATTTTCTTCTGAACCCCAGGATTACCTTAAAAAATGGAAAGGGAAGAAACCGTGTCTCTGACACAAGAGACAGGCTGATGCAATTTTGCACATTGGTAAGATTTTGAAAAGTGGAACAGCCACACTATCTGCTTTTAATGAACAACTGCTGAGTACTTCTACCTGTTAATTCATAAGGCTTTTACCAAACTCAGTAGTCCACATTCCCTGTTGCTGTGATAGATAAACACAAAAGAACACAGGTCCACCTTAAGAGACAGTGTGCCTAATTGAATCTTGAACAGAACTCTGAGGAACTTACATGTCTACAGCCGATGCAGCAGTCCCAGGAAGTTCTCTGTCCAGCCATTTCCTCTGGGCCCCAGAGATCCATAACTGTCTCCATGTGCCAGCCAGGATCAAACTGAGCAGAATGCTCACATCTGGACCCAACCACTGCAAGTAGGAAGCACCCCAGGGGCTAGTCCCAGTAAGCACCCTGGATTTGGCTTCTTAAAAATGCTATTGTGAACCCCACTTCAAATTAAAATCTCTAACACCTAAGGCAGTACTAAGAAGAGTCTATTGATCACAGGTGTCTGTATGGTAGATCTTCCTAAAAAAAAAAGGCAATTAAAATTAACACATTAAATTCTTAATAACTACTTCTTATGCTTCAGAATTAAAATTCATTCTTATAATCATGCTTTAGGAGAGGTAGTGGCCAGATGTTCCTGCTATGCAGAGTCACAAGTATAAACTTCATGCCATTTATGCTTAAAAGGGTACATTTAAGGTTGGATTCAAACAGAAAACAGAGCAAAGACATAAGAACAGAAAAAAAACATGGCTGACAATCACTTTCTTGAGAAAGAGAACCACAGTGACAAGGGAAGGCAAAAGTGCTGAGGAAGGTGATGACTGAATTGCTGTGACATCTGGAAAGTAGAGTTTGGTCATAAAAAACGGCTCAGCATTAGCAATTATAGTAGCTTTTCTTTGACATTGCCCCTGAAGTTTAGAGGGAATATCATTGATTTCATAATGAAAGCTATTCATTTTGCAAAGGTTTATTGTAGAGTGTCATGAGGAAAGGTATCCTCAAGATAGTAAGGAACATAACGAAAAACCTGCAAAAAAAGGTGTAAAGAATTCTAAATCACTGCATTGCCTAGATATTAATGTAAGTAGGTACTAAATGCACTGGCTGATTAATGCTTCATTCCCCTTAAGGAAAGAGAATTAATAAAACAATATTTAAAGAAATGCAGGAGTGAATAAAACCAGCACTAGCAGCACAGTGATTACATGGGAAACAAGACTCAGTAAAGCTAATGTGCTTTCTCAGGTAGGATTTGGTGTAGAAGTTGACAGCTAAAGCTATTCAAAGAGGCAACACAAAGCCTTCATTACCTTCAAGTAAAACATTTTTTAATCACCTAAGTCCCTTACCGGCTCTGTGTGTGTCTATTCCCCATCAGCAGTGGGGTGCAAAAGTTCTTGGCTTAAGCCATTCTAGAAAAAGAGTTTCAGCTTATCAGAGAGCTTTTTTAAGCTGCCTGTTCAAAAGGATTGCAACTGTTTATTTGTCACCAACCTGCAGTCAACAGAAATGATAGGTTTTTGTGAAATCATAGAAGTATGAGCTTTTTGAAGAACAGACTATACACATATGTCTACTCTGAAGACCCTCTCTGAAGGAGAACAAGGATGTCTGTGTGCTGGATACAGGGCTTTGTAAATAAGGCTCCAGACAGTTCATTGGTATAAACAAAGGAGTAAAGGCAAAGCTAAAAAGAGCAAGTGATATTCAGGGCAGGATTTTCTAGACTGGTGTGAACTTCAGATGGAAATAGAAGAGTTTCTGCCAGGCCAACAAGACCTCGATCCCTGCTCGGTGTCTCAAACTGCTGCATTGGTGCAGAGCCTGCAGCAGCTCTCTGCAGGCACAGCAGTCCCACAGCTTGTAGGGCTCAGGCTGGAGTAGGTATATTTTATATGCAAACACACAACAGATATTTCAGGTATTACAAATATTAGGTGATGTAATTATGTAACTTAGGACCATGCATCCAGGCTCCTAGATTTATTAATATATTGTAGGTCTTGTGTTTATTTAGAAGGAAATTTATATATCAAGCACTCTGAGTAGTGGTATGTACTCAATTGCTATTGACTCACAGCTGGTTGGAAGTAATTATATGATTTCTCAATAAGCATCAGAAGTCAGCCATAAAGTTCAATTATTTTGACATAAGAGATCAATACCAGGAATCTGAAGCAATTATAGGCCCATGATTCAGAAACTGCTTGGCTAAAACTGATCATGTGGTGAATCAGTCCCTGACTACAGCTACAAGTTCAATTGGCTGTGTGGTTCTTCACATCAAAGCACATGTAATCGGTGGTTTATGCTACTAACATAAGCTGTTATTATTTTGCATTTCCAGAGCACACCCCGCACCATGGACAGCATCCTGGACTGAACACATCCTTTCCCAGAGTAATTCTGAATGTAATATTGAAATCTGTCATCATTCATATCTGTGAAAAACCCAAGAGATAACAGTGTACATTCACTTCTTCTTTTAAATCAGCATCAATGTGTTGTCTCTCACATTAAATATTAATCAAACTTCTGAGTCAACAAATTTCATCACTGAAGCAAACAGAAGGCAGTGCTGGGATGCCTACTGTCAGGGCCAGTCCTGAGCAACTGTGCTGGATGCTCTTCTAGAGCACTCCTGCTGCCCTTTCCCTCCCGGAAAGTGGACTGGCAGCAAGCACTGCTGTCACAGCTCAGCTGAGTGGCCAAGTCATTTCCATGAGCTTCCCAGCTCCACACCACGCTGCCTCCTGCCACTATCCCACAGTGACACTGCAAACACCTAAAAGTGTCAATAGTATAGAGGTACCATATCTCTATAATGATTGCCTTGCTCCTAGTGTCTTCTCCCAGTTCCGTTGCTGGAATCAGCAGACAGCTGGCACTAAACACCGGTGGTTTTTCCTGGGTATGATAATGATTTGACATAAAAGATAATGTTAGACACAGTTAGGTACAGATGTGACTTTGGCAGTTCCCCTCCTTTCCCATTTCCTTCTGCTGTCTTTAAAACAAGTCTACAGCAAGCAAAAATGAGCAATGAATCTTGCTGCTCTCTGTTTTGATTTATTTACTAAGTGGTGCTACATCCAAACAGACATTGACTGCAGTTTCATCTGAATGGACCCAAACAGGGTCCACTCTTAGGAAACAGAGATATTTCCACTTCTTCATTCCAGGAATGTGGAGAACAGTTCTGAAGTATAACACATCTTACAATGCAAAAGAAGTAAAGATATGTGTAATTTAGGCTCCAATATTTGTGCTTAGGGTCACAGCCCAGGCTGTTCAGAAATATATTAAATAGAAGATATCACATCTAAAAATTTGAGCAACCATAGGGCTATGCTCAAAATGCATTGCCAACAAAACCCCCCACACCAAACACAAGAAGGATTTATTTTAGTAGGTTCAATAATTCAGATATTGTTCACCTTGGTGATGAACATGTATTGTGTCCTTGTGCAGACAATTAAGAATTTTTCTGTGTCCTTCTACTGGTGACAGTAATAAGAGACCACAGCTTCAAAAAAACAAGACTAAATACTTTCCCTTCCTACTTTCTGTCCTAATTCAAAAGTCACTGTTATTTTAAATGGTTTAACCAATACCAGAATAGCTTAAACACAGGAAAAAAATGTAATGGTGTTGTTTATATTTTTCCCTTACCAACAGTCAAAATCCTCACATTTTATTTGCAAAACTGTAAATTTTGGTGAGCTTTTCTCACCAAAAATAACTCCTGAAAAGCAAGATAATCTCATATCACTGAAAAATGTTAAAGAGCACCCTTCAATTTTCCTGGACAGCTGACCATCAAGAAACCAGAGCTTTCTTTAGAAGCAACCAGAAAGACTGTGTAGACAAACACCTGAGCAGCATAGCCTGTAAGAAAAATATCTTAAATCTTTAAAACATTGCCTGTAATACTGTTTTGTATCCTAAAGAGCTATAAAGGAAATTACTAATTTTACACTAGTATCATCACAATACCAGTGTGGTCTTAATCAGTCATCATAATAGCACATGTCTCGTTTGCAAGTGTGAGTTCATTAACAGGACAGAAACATCCCAGCTTGTTCAGACCATTCAAACTGTGCCTTAAACCAACATGGTTATGTGCTGGTTGTGCTATAGGGACATCTCAGATTAGAGCTTGGCACTGTTATTTTCCCAAAGGCTGCTGCTGAGAGTACACATGCTACTACCCATGTGTAAGTGCAAGGTGACAGAAATGGCTCCTTGTTTCTTTTGAGCACTCCTGAGAGCAATCCTGCTTGGAAACTCCCAGGCTCCTTAAGGCTAAAGCATGCCAGCAACCCAAGGCTAGCCAGTTCCTCAAAGGAATCTCACAGGCTTGGCATTATGTGTGTCCTTTGTCCAGGGACAGAACATTTGTGTCTTGAAACTGGAGCAACCAGCATAACTCGACAGCGCCAAACCAGGTCTCACTGCCTGGACTTCTTCCTGGCCCCTCTGCCACCTGTTTCCATGCCAAGGCTCATCTGCTCCCTGCATGAGGCATTCCAAAACCAAACTCCTTTCTGGCCTTTCCCCAATGAACCACTCACTCCTAAGCTGTCCCTGATCACCGGGGCACAAATAAGGCAGCAGAAATGAGACTCAGACCACCTCTGTTAAAAGGAGGCAACATCTGCCACTTGACACTAGCATACAGGTTTAGTGCTATCCTGTGTTTTCTGCCATGTTTTTTACTGATTCATAAACATTCATATGTGTATTTTATTTGTGGTGGGTTTTTTTTGCCAATTTGTAAAATTTGAGGTGAAATTATTTTACTTTTCCCTTTCTTTGGATCTGTGGAAGGCATCTGTGCCATTCTGCTTCTGTAAGTGCTGACAAATCCATCCCTTGAGAGACAACTAATTAGTCACAGGGAAGTTTAAGTCTTGTTCCTTAAAGAAGGAGGTAATGTCATGGTGGCAAAACCTGTCACCTTTGCCTGACCAACCTGAAGGGAGAAAGACTGTTATTGCACAGTCCAATCCATTTGTGTGACAGGGAAAATGATACTGGCTTGTCTAGGGTAGAAAACGTAATAATCTAAAAATATTCAAAGAGAAATCATCTCCAAGCAGTGCTAACATTTTCAGAGGCAGCTCTCTCTTCCAGTGCCACAAACGAAACAGATTATCAGCAACTAAGTGATGGGCAGTTATTTAATGAGTTAATCTCATTAGGATATTTGAACTCTCAGAAGAGACTCAATCCATTAGATACATGAGGGCTTTGAAATAAGCCTTTCAAAAGGACTATTAGAATATGTTAAAATGTGTTTAATACACTGTGGACTTAACCAGGCTGTCTGGCAGTAGGAAGAGCAAGAGGTCAATGCCATAAGCCCCATAGTCATGGGAGCCAATGGGCCCCAGTCACCCCTAGAGCCCATCAAGTAACATCACTAACAATTTGGATTCTTGTTTCTGAGGTTAACTTTGCCATTCTGTACAATTTCACCTTTCTTTCCAATTTTGAATCCTATGCTTTTACCCGATCTGGATAATCAAATCTGGACTAGTCTTATTTTGTATATAAAACAAACAAACAAAAAACCCCCAAAACAGAAACCCCCAACTGTAATAATAGCTTTAAATTAAAGTTACTTCACCTCACATTCTCCATAGTGATGGAATCCCCTCTAATTCTCTGTCTTTTTTTTAACTAGAACATAATTCAAAAAAGTGCAGACTATGATTAACTACATTAAGAACAACAGCAGTCTCATCTAGAAAAACATCTTGTCATTACTTTGATTTCAGTGGGATACCACAGCTTACACAATTGCACCTTTGGAACTTACATTCTATAAATGGTTTCTGCTCTTTCATTACTAAAGTGAATAGTATTTGACCCTATAACATTAAATTAAAGACATTAATTGCAGAACCTAGAGAATATCTTCCAGCAATAATTAAAACTCAGGAATAAATTTTTCCATCATCATATATCACATTGAAGTGTGGATACCTAATGCCTGATTATTCAGATCTGCTCTACAAAACAGTCGAGAAATGTCCACCACATAATTGCTAACACTAATTGATTTAGTCGATGGTTTTAAAAGCAGTGATATGAAAGGTTCCAATTGTTTAGAGTGTTGTAAAATGTGACTGTTAAGTAAGGCATTTTCAGGAGTTTGGGGAACATTATTAAAGTTCATTTCCATTGTGCAGCTGCAGGAGTTGGAATTATGGAAGTGAAGAAGCTGTAAAATCGAAAAGGTCAGTAATGACATTCATCTATTCCAGCTGTCAAATCAAGGGAATGTTAACAAAACTAGTCTCTGGTAGAAAAGCTAATTGTCTACTTGTATTTTGGCTGCCCCAATACACATACTCTACTGTACCTAATCCATAGGAAAGACCACACTGGAACAGTATATCATTTTTTGAACAGGCTTCTTGTAAACAAATAAACCTAATTTCCCTAAATTAGCAAGCTCTAATGATTCTGTAACCTAAATCAGTCTACAAAGCAGCCAAAAGTTGCAAGTTTAAAGAAAACAGTAGGTGAGTAAAGTTCACTTGTAATCCTGGAAACTGAGTTTTCAGAGTGCTGAGAGTACAGGGCAAATTTTAAATTTTACACTGATGCAGTCCTGCAAGAAGCATTTCAAAAATGTCTCCTGCCAAGGCATGTTTTATTACAACAACATGTAGGAAAGTTTCTTTCACAGACCAAATCTTTTATAGATGACCTGGATTTAATGATCCCACAGTGTGAGGGACCTTGTCTTCAACAGCCCATTCCCATGGGGTGAGACAGTGCAAATGTAAGACACCTAAACACAAATCATCAGTGGAGACTGAGTCTAAGACCTTTGTTATGGAATGACAGGCTCCTGCCACATGCAGAAAGAACCCTCATCAAGAAACAGTGAGAGACTTACGCTTTTTATGATGCACCAAATCCTGTCTTATAGAGAGGATGACATCCCTCAGCAACTGAGGCCAAAGAAAAGGGCCCGAGACGTGTAGCATGCAAGTCATTCTAGGGAATCCAGTGATTAACCTACACACTTTTATTGCAAACCCCCCTGGCTATTTTCTATTGCTCTCTGGGTTTGTATTTTCACCCTATATGCTGCAGATGTTACCAGAGGTTTATGAGGACTGCTTGAACAACCCCACACAGCTGACACTCGGTGTGGAGACAGTATTCCCACAGTGCACATATACACCACCTCAGATTTTTATTTGTCCTGTGTTATGTAATAAAAACGTAACAGAAAAAATCCAACTTAACCAATGACAACATAATAACGGGTCAATATGTGGGTTATTTCAAAAATCTTTCTGCTATCTGACTTGTTTCCTATGCAGAAGTGTTGCAAAAGCTAAAAACAATACCAGCAATTCATGAAATATTCAGGTGTACAGTTGCAATTCTTTAATAAATGGGAGTGACCTTCAAAACAGACATCTCAAAGATTAAGAGAACTTCTCAAAAGATGGCATTTGTCACTAATCAATGGCTTGAAGAACTTACACTTTTCCTAGCAATGAATACAAAAAAGACCTTTCAGGATTATACCACTTTAAAAGCAAATCATTCTCAAAACCCCCACAAAAGAACATTAATGAGCTAACAAAACAGCAGAACAAAACATCACACAAGGCAATTGAAAAGATAAATCCCCTTCTGCCTATCAGTACCTACATCCATATCTGGATTGGTGGAAAGCCACTGACACATCCATCTGCTGTTTCCAGGGGCTGGACAATGCTTTTCACATTAAATACATGTCTTTTATTGTGATACTGTACATTAAAATACCTATAACATTTTACAAAGGGATTTCCTTTTTCATAGTCACACAAGTATCTTGGCTCTAACTGGGTCACTGTATTGGAACAGGTGTAATCTCAGCAGAATACTGTAGGAAATCTGGGCTACATTAATGGCTGATCCAATTACAGCGGAAATCTCTAGAAAACCCAGATTTATTAAGAACCAGGAGATAATTACAATGTACTTCTAGGGATGACCAGATGGACAGGCCAGTCTCAAACTCTTTAAGGGCACTGGAGCTGAACAAGAGGTGCTTATGCCATTGCCTACGTAGTTGGAGAAATTCCCATTCTGAGGACATGGTGAAAAAGCTGGAGGCTGACTGCAGACACCTGGGGGGACTCAATCCCAACACATCCTAGCCCAGGAAGTAGCATGGCTTACATGCTGCTGGGAGGACAGGGTGACAGAGGAAAAGGTCTCCAGGAAAGAAAGACAGCAGGAATCAAGAAACCCCAGGTAGTTTTTTGTCCAAGGAGACTATTTACGCAAAAGAGCTCCTTATGACTTAATATCAGGTCCTCTTGACAAGCTGCATTTTCTCTCCTGAATAGGAAATAAATGCCACCTCCCAGGTGCCCATCTGATCTGACACTTAGAAACACAACCATCTACCACAGGTTTGGACCAGAAAAAGAGAATGAAAAATACTTGATAAATCTGAGTATAAATAGGTTTTTTTTACCAATCCAAAGGCAGGTAAAGCTTCATAGCAGCCTCTGTGATTTTGGTAACATGCTTCATCAGAGGGACCTGCCCTTGTCTCTGGTAAAACTGCACCTGTGAGTCGTCCCATTAAGGTAATTTGGATCTAAGAAGCTGTCTGACGTTAAGCATTTAGTTAGTTATGAACTTTGCTGAATCACGGTCTTTTTTTTTCAGCTAAATATTTTCCCTAAGAAGATATATTAAATAGTAGAAGATAATATTTCTAATTTATGGAACTTCCTGCCAGCTTCAAGCTAGTAAATATTTACATTTTAGCCACTGATAGCTAATGTGACCTTTCTGTTATACACTTTACACCTGTGCTATATTTTACTTTCAGTGTTAACAGTCTTTCTAGTCCATCTTTCATTAACAAGCAGTATTTAAATATATGCAAATTTCATATTTTAGCTGATGTTTTAGGAACATTTTTAAGGTCACCCTGTTTGATCTATCACATAGACATAGCAAATTTATGCACCATATATCCTGTCTCTACTTGTTTTTTACCTACATCTGTCTTCTCTGATTGCATTTGAATGAGCTTATTTTTTATTTTAAATAAAAGATTTATGCCTTAGCTGTCATTTTGCCTTTATTTGAAAATTTAATTTTGTTTCTAGAAGTCTAGATTAACTTATTAGATTTAACTGTCCCTTGTGCATTGCAGCAATAGAAGAAGTATATTTTCCCCTGTGGATAGAGTACATAAACAAAATGCTCTTGACTTAAAAATAAAGAATGTTATTACTCAGACCAGTACAACACAGTCCAGGATACAAAAACTGGTATTGTCATTTTTAATAATAATAGTGACAAATGGGAATTGACTAATAAATATGAGAACTCACAAATCCAGCAGCCTCCAAAACCTGGGAAATGCTTTGCAGAAAAGGCATGCTCCCCCAAAAGTATCCCCTACACTTAGGTTAGTGAATATCCTTTCATGACACAGCACCACTGGGACACACAACTTGATTCCTGATACTAATGGATTTATTTAAATGAGGTAGAAATGAGAAACTGCACCACTGTTTCCAGTTAGTCAGAGGGCTGTTTATTGATTCCGTGTGGTATATCACATCTTCAGTGTGACACGTTCTTTAGCACCTCTCAGCAGTGCTACATTCATAATATTTTCTCTCAAGTCCTGGAATTTTAGGGCTTTCCTGAAGGGATAACCATCTCATTGCAGTTGCTGCCTGTGGTCCTAGCTATGTCCCAAACAGCTGAGTTCTCTGGAGCAGGGGGGGCTGGTGCTTGGGGGAGGTTAATATTTTCAAATGTGTTCATACATTTTGACACTTTTCCCCCATTTTTCATTTCTAGAAGTACCTGGGCTTCTGACCAGTTCTCTTATTTTCTCTTCTCACTGTGACATCCACGTAGACTCAGACAGAATCTGGTTTTAATCAACCTCTACAACTCCTATAAACACTCAGACCCTACAGCTTGTGATTCTGCACTTCAACAATATGCAGTGCGAACACAGAAAACAAAAAGCTGAAGGATAAGTATTTACCTATGTTAGTAAACCTTTAGTCACAAAGTGGCAAACCTTGTCCTGGCTCCCTTTGTTAAATACTGAACATCATGAAAACAGGTCTTTTGAGGAGAAAGGAGGAATTCCTTGTACAAAGAAAACAATGCAGATACCTGATGGCTTTTATCATTCACAAAATATCAGCTAAGAGTTCAATGACACACATGTCTACAAAGTCCCCTACTCCCCCAGTTCAGGGCAACACAGCTGCTATTTAATATCATCTATATTTATAAACTATTTAATATAATCATGAAGAACAGCATGGCTACCTACTCTTAAGGAAGGTAGGACAGGGCAAAGCTGAACCTGTTGGCAGCCTTCAGTCTGTGCCACTATATGCATAAAGTGCTATCAAATCCAAGTAACTGCAGTAAGAGGTCAATCTTGACATCAGCCCAGTAAAAGTTAAGTGAAAGTACCACAAGGCATATCTCCATGTACACAAAGCCATCAACAGAAAAGTGGAGCCTTCCCAAGGTTCTTGGAAAATCTTATCAGCTCAGAAACACTCTAAGACGCATATTTTAGGCACAATCATTAATATGAGCCTCCTGCTGTCCTGTCCTGCTAAAGAATACGTGACCTCTGTGGCACGGAGCGACCACACTAGTGGAGGTACTGGGCAGGTGACCATCCAGCAGGGAGGGCTTACACTTGTCTACTCTCCTGGTAGCAGGTTCCTCTGCTGAGGATCATGAGTAAAGCCATTCCAGACTATTGCTTCTGCTCTGATAGCAAAAATTCATCAAAGATATGTTACATTAAATCTTAAACGGCCTTTCAAAACATCATACAGGACAAAAATAAAAGGCTAAGACCTGTAAGGAAGCAAACTGTGCAGTACACGCTTAAAGGTTTCTTCATCATGCTTAAGAAGTAGAATATATTATCATGACAATTATTTGTTACAGATAGCACCTTCGAACACCAAATAAACTGTACAAACCACTGCACCAGCAGAGCTGAAAAGACTGCTCCTCCTCCAAAGTGGTGTCGCTTTGATTTAACAAGTAATTAATGAATACATAAACCCCGGACAGAACTTTAATCTATCCCAGTGCCAAATAATTAATCATTCATTCCACGTTTAATCCTGCTCTGATAAATGTAATTAATATTTCACCATGACACTGCAGAATAGAACAGTACCTGGGAACAGGGAAGCCTTCCATTTCTCCTTTGTTGTAAGTCTGAAGTGATAGCTGCTGTCTACAACTGACAGGTAATCCAGAATGCAGTGTTCCCCCACAGTTGTAAATTAGGGTTTATGCATGGCATATATTGTGATTGTAATGAGCCTTTTCTTCTTCTGGCCTATAATTAAAAAAACACACAAAGTAACATCAACAAAACGAAACACAACAACTATGAAAAATAAGTCACCTGAGCTTGGTCAACCATTTTTCTGACCTGACAGCATTTGGGAAACCAAAGCTTGCAGTAATGTTTTGGTCTATACAATGTCAGTGACCATGTGCCAGGGATGTGGATAGAGAACAAAGCATGTGCAGATTGTCTGCTTCTGTCCACAGAGAGCAGTGCTGTGAGAAAAAGCAACTGGATGAAGATTTAAGTCCTAATTTTACTGCAGCAAAACACTGGCATCTTTTTTGAAAGCCTAAAGTCTAATCAAGAAATGTGTTGATGTGTACAAAATTAAATTTCAGGAACTCCTCTGCTGATTTTTTTCAGGGTGACACATCTCAGGTATCCACATATTTCAGCAAAGAGTTTTGTGAGGAAGATTGTATAAGAAACAAATTGCTTCAGGATCCTGCTGCCCAATTACTCAGAAAAAGAGAGGCATCCCTTCAGAGTTGTCTCCTTGCTCAGCATTCTCCAGTATGGCTACAGATTCTTCTCTCTAAACAAATACTAACTATACTGTTATAATTTATTCTCATTCAAGTGCAGAAAAAAACCCAAGCCCCTTGATCAAGAATGCCAATCGTTCTGACAAGTTTTTACAAGAAATCCAGCTCGTGGCACAAAACCTTCCCAGAGTCACGTACTGATGCTCAGACAAAGGCAGCTGTAATATGTCCCCTTCCTAACATGCTATATCATGCTGTTATCCCAGCTATCATTAATCCAATTCTCCATTATGTCCCAAATCAGTAAGGAGACAACTTTCAGATGGGGGTCTCTGGTGAAGTAGGACTAAGTAATGCCACACAGAACCAGGCAGTTTTAATTTTGGGACCTGTCAAGACCTATTTTATGTGCAAAGTAATTTGCATACCTGATAACAGCTTATCTGAGGTGACTGATATTTTTAACATCTAGATAGCAATTCGAGCCGATTATGCTGGACAGCATTAACATAGTTACAGAGAACTTCAATTTAGGATCATAGTTTTATCACCTGAGATTAATTTCAAAATACTTTGGTTTTCATTAGCTCTAAATACTTCTAAAATGCACCTAACTTCTTCCTACTTGAATAGAATCTACAGCTGTTAGGAACCTGAGTCATACCCCTTTTTCAGAACACTTCTCAATGCTAAAATAAGACCAAAGGACCTAGTAAATGCTAGTTTTGTAAGAAACAACTGACCTGATTAGGAGCAATGAATCACTGAGGCAAGTGTCCTGCCTCAGCCGGCACCTGAAGCTTCAAAGGAATGCCCTGGCCCCACAATAAAACCTAAACCATAGGTTTTATTTTTTGTGTTTCTTGACTGAGACAACAGTTCTTTTGCACAGCAGACAACTTAAAAACTGGTCTATGCCACATCTTTAACTTGTGCTTGCAGCAGTGGATGATATTTATACCCTTGTACCAACAGTCACATGGATTTGTTGGCCAGCTGCTGCACTGTCACCTCATTTCTGAATCCCACAAGGAAACCTCTTCCATATTCATGAACGCTGCATTAATTTCTAAGATCCTGGAAACCCTCACTGAAGCTATGTGTTATAATCCAGTTGACTTTTTTTTTTTTTTTGCTTAGGATCAACAAAGCCTTAATTCACTGTAGAAACAGTGTCAAGTGATATTTCATATACACACATGATATTATCTCTTTGTTATTACATGTGGATTTTATTTCTATTCATTCATTCTAATTATTTAAAATAAGGGGAAGATTAAACTGATAGACATGAATGTACCATTCTACATTAGATTTTATGAGATTGCATTATGAAGAGTAACTCTTGCAGGAGAAACATATTTCTATTTTATAAGAAAACCAATGTTAAATTGAAATAGTAGCTATCAGCCAAGGCTAGACCCTTTCATGCTAATATGACCTTCAATTAGTGGAGCACACATCTTGAGACCCAGCCATTTTATCAGACACACAGGATAGGATAAGGAAATGTTGGTATCCTTGAAAAACTCTACTTTGAGGTGACCTTCTACTTAGCCAGGCTCATTATGCAAAACAAAAATAATTGTACATCTTCTTCCTGATCTCACTTTAGAAGATTTTCAACAAACTTCGAATTACAAATAATGATTTAACTCATGGATTTATGCTAATACATAGCAGCTCAGACAGTCAACACATGCATCCTGTACAATTCCCCTGAGACACTGGTTTGCAGAGTTTTCTTTTACTCAGCAGCAACAGCTATTAGCTTTTACTTAAAAACCACTACACATCCACTTGGGTCCAGACTTTTTAAATAGTAGATACCATTGTGACACCCTGAAATAGCAAAGAGCTCAATGGTCCCCCACAGTAGTTTTCTCACTGACGTGTCCAAATAGCAACAAAGTTCTGCTGAAAATGTGGCTAACTTCAATGCTGAAGTAGCTGAATCATGAGATTTCTTCTATGTCATCCAGAAATAAATCACCTTCGACATGACAAAAAAGTGGATATATGTTATACTCCATTTGTAAGCTATAATATGTTCAAGAAGTTTGTTGTGCTAAACAAATGTTTTTCCTAGCCAGAAGGAAAATCAATGAGATCATCATGTGGAATTTTCTCTAATTTTTTCATTAGCCCTTTCAGCAATGTGCTGTAGGCAACAATAGATTTCCATACAAGCCTTATTTATAAACAGCTGTATTTCTTTCAAGTTTTGTTTTAGAATACAGAGAATTAAATTAGAGAGATGCTTAAGTACCTAAGTAGAAACAACAAATACAGGTAAGAGATCTTAAGGTAACTGGAAGGTTGACTATTAGAAAGCAACTACAAGGACTAAGAGCAGTACAAAGTTTATGAGACTGGAAAGGATTGTAAATCGTCATAAGTCTCAGAATTGAAAGACAGAACAATTGGTGAAAAAAGTAGATCTTCCTGAAAAGATTAGAGAATTGGCAGGAGCGTAGGGGGATGCACAGGGAGAGACAGCTGGTTTATGTTGCCAGTGCTGACTGAAGTCAGGTGAGATATAACAACTTACATAAAAGGATTTGGCTGTGCAAAACAATAGATGGGATGAGATAATAGGTACAATGGGATCATGTTATATTGCTAGTACAGGAGAGAGAATCTGAAATAAACTTTCTTGCACAATACCTGTACACCTCCCTTTAGTTTTCTGGCATGATCTGGGTAGTCAAATACGTCACAATACTTTTTTTTATTTCTTTCCAAACTTGTCTTCTCTTCTGAAACTGTTTCATTTATACCCCTTTTTGGCTGTGCCTGTTATTATTTCTCCACATTTCTCCAGCACTCCCCCAGTTAGTTGAGGATGGAGACATTCCTGGGTCTTTCAGCATGTTCATACAGACCTTAGATTGGGGGAGTTAGTTGTTTGTTGTTTTGTTCCGATTTGGTTTGGCTTTTTTTTTTTTTTATTTGTGGGTTTTTTGGTTGGTTTGGGTTGGTTTTGTTTGTGTTTTTTTTTTTTTTTTCTTGTTGCTCTTTGTTTGTTAGTTTTTACTTAGTTAAGCTGTTTGAAAACAAGGCACGTTTTGAGCACAGCCTTGTCACCAAACAGGACGAAAGAAACTTATCCAACACCAATTAGATGTAAACAAGCAGACACTTCTTTATTCAGCTTGCTGGGAACACAGGGCATCGCTCCTCCAAATGTGTTCCACTTAGCAATAATACCCATTCATTTTTATACCTTTCTGTTACATGAGCCCAATCTTCCATTCATTTGTATACTTCTTTTCTGTTACATAAGTCCATTCTTGAATTTAACCTTTACAGTGATCGGTTCCATAGGTTATATATCTTTACTCAAAACCAATTATTGTTTAGTTCTGTTTAGCTGTACTGACTGAAAGTCTTGATACTCAGATCAAGATGGGAAGGGTAAGGGGATTTCCAAGCAGTATACATGGCCCAGTAACTTCTTGGTGAGGTATCCATGGTTGCATACTTCAAACATAGCACTCCTAACAATTCTATACATTATGCTTCACAACTGTCTACCTTTAATCGAACTACGACTTTTATATGATCAGATCTTGATTATTTTACTGCAACTACTACTTCTCTACGATCAAATTTCAGTTATTTGTGAGACTATTGGCAACAGCCTTATGGTGGTGCGCTTAGTCAAATAGCTGGGCACACAGCCCGCTATTTTTGAGTGGAATTTGTTAATATTTACCACTTTCTTTTTTCCCTAAACGATATCAACAGCCAGAGAAATGAGTCCCTGGAAATGCCTTCCTTTTCTCCCTCTTTTTACCTCTCTTCCAGTCAATGAACAGGCAGCGAGCGGCGGTTCCTGCAGCACCAGCGCCATCTGCTGCCCCGCCCCGGCAGCGCAGAAGCTTCACGGAACTTTCCTCTCTGGAGCGTCCAAATAACAGCAAAGCAAATTTTTTTATTTATTTATTTTATGGGGGACAGCCCGATCCGCAGCGTGCCCTGCAAAGCTCCTGCTGGCCAAGCGGGTCGGTAATATTTACGTGACATTTTCCGGCAGAGCGGTTCTAAAATCCTGGCTTTCTCTGCTGTAGTGAAAAAGGATAAAACCAACAAAGGAAAAAAACTGGTATGATTCTGATTAAGTGCGGCCACCAGTGTAAACACTGAAGTGGGAGACTGTCACTTGCTCCCCAGAAACACATCCGGCACCTCTGTTGGAACATCTTCTGGACCTGAGAGGGGTGAGATACAAGTGTGGCAGCAGACCAGGACAGTATATCAAGAAGAGTGTAGCTGCATTTCCTAAGATAATATTTCTAAGTCATGTCTTTAGAGTAAAGGAGTGTCTCGTCTTCCAGGATCCTGTTCTGTCAAGCTGTCACAATAGCTTAATTTACAACTAGTTAAGACACATTCACTGTTAATTTTGCTTGCGAACACAAACTTTGCTTGCTTACATTTGTGGGAATATGCTTAGGATCTTTTTAAGAGGAGACTTTTTTTCTCTTTGCCACAGTTTGACAGAAGTCCTTCTGATGTCTTACAGAGCAGCAGTGGCCTACAAGACCAGAGCCTGAGAAACAGCCCTGCAGATGGAGCTGCAGGGATCCTTCATTTATCAACTACATGATTAATTTGGTGTGGACCGATACTTGCTCTTGGCTTTGCTCTCTTTGCTCTTTGGGTTTTTTTTGTTGTGGTTTTGGTTTTGGGTTTTGCTGTGTTTGGTTTGGTTGGGTTTTTTATTTATCTTGTGTTTATAATATCTGCAGTAGATTTTTTTATGTATAAAAACATAAAATCATGTATTGTATACAGGTAGTAAAAGCACTGATTTGCTACTGCAGTGTGTTTCTCAAACTAGCTGAGTTCATTTAGGCAATGTACTTTATCAAAGCTGTATTTTGCCCACAGCAAAACAAACTGTCAGCTGTTAGAGAGGAATAATTATTTTTCATATTAAAATGTGGCTATATGACAGCTCATTGCATTCATTAAACAACTACCTATTCTTCAGTCTGGAATCAGAACTGCTTTCAGAGAGTATCCAGCTTGCTACTGAAATGATTTAAATAGGTCGAGTGTAACACTGTAAATATGACCAAGGCAAAAAGCCAGTCAATAAAACTGTCAGGTTTACCCTAATAAAGGAGGAAGGCCTTTGCTATTTCTCTGTAGCAGACAGTTTATTGTCCAGCTGTATGCAACAGCTTCAGGACATCTGGCCACTTAATCACTGAGTATCAAGTCCAGAATGCCAAAGGAGCCACAAGCAAAATAATCAGTGGTCTAATTTTCTTTAGTACTGAAGACCCTGCACATAGCTCTGACATCAACAGATGGTTTTGGTGTGAAATGCATGAGATTTCAAAATTCCTGGTGGCTGTCAGAAAATGACAAAGAGTTTTGATGGAACAACAATCTGAAGAAGCACATATTGCCTAGGCGAGGTTATATTGCTTATATGGTGGGGCATAAGTCTGGGAAAGACAGGAGGGCATTTATCTCTGCCAGGAGATGGTCAGCCTTGTCCCAGTGCCTGCCTTAAGCCACAGTTGGAAGCAACAGGTGCATCAGTGGTCCCAGCTGGAAGCATACACAACAGTCTCAGCCAAGGCAGGGTGGCTGTTAACTGTTTCTGCTTTGAAAATAAGGTACCTGGTTTACCTGTAACCTAATTCAGAGGCAGAAAGGATGGGCTCAAGACTATGCCAAATGCTCAGTATTTCTGGTGTGTAAGGAAAGGGTGTTCTTTGCTCTAGTTACCCTAGAAGCAGCTCCTGCCAAGACTAAAACATCCACTGAGTTACACAACTAAATGAACCAGCTCCTTCCCCCTGCAAAGCCTTCTGTAAGGCCTCAGGTAGTCCTGTGCACATATAAATCCCCTTGCTTTAGCAAACACATCAATCTCTCACTTTCATTGCTACAGATTAGGGCTTAAAAATAGACTTGACATCAGGATTTTCTGGTTTATACAACAAAGTTAAAGTTCAATATATTGATATGAGCTGTAAGGCTTATTTCCTTCAGGGTGCAATCAAAACACGTGGATTTCTACAGCTACGAGTGCACAGCTTTGATACGACTGCAGGTACAAAAGCTGCTGTGGGAGCCCCCAGGCAGCTGAAGTTAGACAAGACTGAGACCATACCAGTGGGCAGTGTTGGCCTATCTGTGTGTTTCCACTTGGGGAAGGGATCCCACATCCTGTGCTTTAAACCAGGAGAGTTCTGGAAAGCAATTCTGCATCATGATGATGCCTGCCCTCATCACCATTTTCTCAGGACACATTGCTCCTCCCTGTCTGATGAGTCTATGAAGATCTGTGTTATCTCACAAAAAGGACAGCCGTGGATCTGGAAAGCCATGAGGTTTAAGTGATCTACTCCCCACACCTGTGAGCTCAGAGGGTCAGTTACAAGGAGGTTGGGCTAACACAGACACTGAATCTGCTGCAGAACTGATGGGAGGCAGTTACCAGCTCATCTGTTTAGTTGTAGTAAATTATCACTAAATCCCCAGGCACCCTTGGACTATAGAGGTTTCCAAGATACCAAAAGGGAAGCATTGATATATTACACGGACGGGAAAACAAGAGAAGGACAGAGGGTGTTAGGGGCAAAAATAGGAAAAAATCCCCAATATCCCTTCTTTTCAGGTGAGTCCCTCCTCTACTGAAATACAGAGCTGTCCTCTGTCACCTACCATGTTGTTTGTGCTTGTTCAGCTGTGGAGAAATCCGTCTGATGAAATGAAACATCTCAGCCCAGAAATGAGGTAGCTGCTAAGTGAGAGTACTGGCTTCACACAGCCATCAAGGCAAACGCCTTAGGACTGAGCTGTTCAACCTGCAATGGAAAACAATTTTGCTTTTTTTTCTTCCCACTGGGCATAAGTCTTCCCTGTCTCTCTGTTGTGCTAGTGAAAGCAAATTTCACTGGAAACTGAATCCATTTACAAATATTTTGACAGATTGAGACAGTTGCTTAGGAAAAAAAATGATTAAATGTATGCATATAAAATATAGTGTCATGTGAACAGCTGCTGCACAGACCCACAGCCTGTGTGGACATAATTTTATTTATGCTTTTTAAAGTCTATGTGGGTGTCCCTGTAAAACAGAAAGTGAACATTACTCCTGTTGGTGATAAATTAAAGAAAAATCTCAGATGATTAATCCTCCAAAATGTGCAGTCTTGACTTTTTTTTCTTTAGGTTTTTGTCAGGAAGATATACATGCAAAATGGTACCAACACTGCTCTTGTATACACTTACACGTCCCATGCTATAGATCTCATTGGCAACACCCTTTGAGGCTGTCTCTGTTTCTGACTGGAATGGGTCATTATGTGTGTGCCTCAATCCACCACTTTTGAAGTAACCTGCAAAGAGATTGCCATTAGAAGCCAGTGCAGCAAAACCAACTATCTTCCATCTAAAATATGACTTGCATTTTTGTATCACATCTTATTTTTCTAACATTATATTGCCTATCTATACAGTTACTCTTCTGTAGGGACAGAGACCATGCTGTATCTGCTTTTCCTGTACCAATTACTGCTATTTTAAGATGACTGTGTAGAAATGTCTGCACATAAATATTAGCTGGAAGTTCCTGATGCTTTCCCCTGACACTGTCATTGGAACATTATGACCATAAACCCCCTTGCCTATGGCAGTTATAATTGATTTTGTTTTAAATTCTGGACACCTGAGCAGTGAAACACTCTAAGAGTTCCAAATACCAGGATCAGCCTATAAACAAAGGGCAACAAATTTCAGATGCAGCTGTTGCACTGAGTGACATGAACAGACAAACTGCTTCTCCATAAATGCCAGAACTTGCTATAACCTGTCTTGCCAGGCATTATATAGAGTACTGACAATCTGCACAAAGCTGTGATGCTGACTGCATGTATACAGACACACTTTCTCACCTTTTCAGAACTCGAGATACATGTTTTGACACCCAAATTCACATACTCAATTCAACACTAGAAAACAAAACATCATTGGGAGGAAATAATTCAATGTCCATTGCTCTCTCAAAGTTCAAATAATCTTTTCATAGAGTAAGGCTGCAATACCTAGATAAAAAACATGCTAGTTCAGCTGGATCCCCACTTAAACAGAAAATGAAAGCACAGGGTGTTCAGACAGCAACATGAAGCTGCCTTGCACACTCAGAGCCACGTTGCATGTGAGCTACCCCCAGCATGACACAATCCATGAATGAGAGGGCAAGGTCAGCAGGTTTGCTGTCTCCTGCCTGGCCCCAGCCAGAGCAGGGCAGATGATATTCCAGGCCCTCACAGTGCTGAACCAGCTCCTGGTCTCAGACAATCAGCACCATAAGACACCTTTATTCTTAAACACAAGAAGCCTCACAGTACCCAGCATGAGGTTGTAAAAAATTTAGAGGTGAAGGGGATATGCTCACCCAAAGGCAAATCTTGCAAGGATAACTTGGAATAGTGCTGAGAGTTTTAAAGAGTAAACCACACCACAGCAAAAAAGGTGATAATAAAAATAATCTATAAGTGCTCTATGCAAATGTACAAAATGTCTCTTACTGCTTATCGCCCTTTGAGCATTTTCCTTGTCAAATTCCACTTTGCAACCGACGCAAAAAAAATATCCACAGTGTTTCATAATGACAGGGCACAGCGACTTTAAGGCTGCTGATGAATAAGGAGGCCTTGAACACCGCTATGGTCGTGCTGTATTTTGTTGTTTGCCACGTCAGAAAACAAATGCCAAACCACTTCATTCAGGGTCTTCTATTCATCAATCCCTTTAGAAAAAAAAAACAGGAGCAAAATACTGGGACTAGAAATAACACTGTGTGGAACAACATTCTCAACACCAGTGCCAGCTTACTGGGAGCTGCTCATGAACTGGTACACCAGCTGACCACCACACCCTGCTCAGGGAAGAGGGACTATTTGGCCCATATTTTCTTTTGCACTGAAAATTTGGTGAGCAACAACTGAGCATACATTTAAGAAACCTGTTCATAGCATTGGACATCAACAGCTGGATTATATCTTTGCAATCGTTTGTCTTTTGGAATTGTGGTGCATTTGCTGACCCCAATTAAAAGGCTTTTTTTTTGGACCAAAGTGGAAAAACAAGAAATATCTACATATTCACATAGGATGATAAAAAACATGTCACATCACAGCAAGGAGAACAAAGCAACCTGCATACCTGGGAAACTGGCACCGTGTCAGCAGTTACTGGGGTCTGCCAGGAGAAAGGATGGGGCTCAGGAACACTCAGAGCAGTCAGGCTGAAAACCACAAAGCAGAGTTTACCATCTGATCCCTTGAGAGGAAAATACTGCAACTTCTAATCTTACACCAACAGTTTCAAATTAATTTCAAAAAGAAAGCTTTCTGAACCATGGAATTTATTTTTTTTATCACTTTGTTTAGAAATACTAAGCAGGTGCATTTACCACAAAATTTCTTCACGATAAGATGTATTCCAACTTTATGAAGAAGCTTATACTGCTGCTAATTAAGATGAATTGTTTCAGGAGATTCTGAGAAAAATAACACCTATACTCATAAAACTTGATGACAACATCTGATGTGTTAGAGAGAAAAGTGATTACTCTAATGCGCTATAATGCTTGATACATAGTCTCACAGCTCTCCCCTGCTGTGCTTTGTATAGCCTGTGAAGTCAACAAAGCACTGATAAAGAAACAAATTAAAGGTAGGATTCACATGATTCATACTTCAATAGAGAGGAATTAAAATAGATAATGGCTCCCAGGCAAAGAGGAAAAAAAATAGGTTTTTTTGTAGTATTTCAGCCCTAACCCCATTAGAACTTCGTTATACTGCAGATCCATCCTCTCTCTAATTAATCCATACATTAAGAGTCACCTGACTTTCAAATTATGATTTACATCTACAACATAAAACCTTGGTACTGTTATGTGGCAATTGGATACAGAAAAAGTTGTATTCTTAAAGTACATCTTCAGGAGCAAAAAAAACTATCGTAAGGAATTTTCAAATACCTTTGTGGAGCACTAAGTCCCCTGCAGGCTGCTGGTGGCATGTGGCAGGTCCCATCAGTGGAGCAGGATTTTCCACATCCCTCACCTCCTTCCACTGTCCCTGGTTATTAAATTTTGGAAACACTATAATCATCCTCCTCTTCTGCCCACTCTGTAGAAGGCTTTATACTCTCTCTGCTTTTTTCCTGGTCTTCTATTTCCTTTCTTTCTTTAAACAAAAACCTTGTTGCTATCAGTTCTAATTTTAGTCATAAGAGTTTTCATGAATGGTGCTTTCCATCCATCTTGAACACACTGAGTTTCTTGGTTTCATTCTGCCTCTGTGCTGGCCCCTGCGTGGTACCTTCTCAGCCTTGTAATGATGAACAGCCACAGGGGAGGGAACAATCAAAACATACCTGGATTGTCACATTGACAATTGGAATTGTTTGGTAGGAATTGGAATTTGATAGGAATTGTTTACAAATGGACTTCTGGCAAATGAATATATGTAAGGAACATATCCCAACACAGGATCACAGTTGGGGTGACATTAGTTATGAGACTCAGAGAAGTAAGGTGAACTGCTGATTCTTTTAAATCTCACTGAGTTGTTTGCATGGCCTCCTCAATCCATGAAAGGGTCTCTCACAGCAAATGACTCCAGGCACCCACAGACAGCTTTATGTGATAAAAAGAGTGCCACCAAGTGAAGGCTGAACACCTCTGTGGTGTTCGACTTACTCAGATGCCACATTGAAATCCTTGTTGATGTGGAAAGGCAGAACTCAACAGCATAGTCACAAAAAACATCTGTCACTCTCATCTCCTCTCAAGTGTGAATCATATCCATAGTGAAATGAAGTATTTCAGGTGTTTAAACCTTAATAAAAGAGCAAGAACTTGGACAGCAAAGGGGCTGAAGCTCAGGAATTTTCTAAGTGCACTTGGCAAGCTTTCAAACCCACGAGGCCCTGTTGTGGTAACACACCACACAGGCAGCTGAGCCCACAACACAGAGCCGGTTTCTACTGTCCTAAACATTGCATAGTTGTTCATAACAGGCCAAAGCATGTAGAAGGGTACCAGAACACAGACACATGAGTACTGTTACACTCTTTGTGTCACCTTCCCAAAATGCTCAAGAAAACCCTCCACATAAACAGAGGTAGTGGGGGTTTTTTAAATCTATTGAAGTGGGGGAGAAAAGAGAAAAATAAACCAGTTGGCAAATAATGTATCTGAAAAACATCATACCCTGGTATAAAGTGTTTGATGAATGTTTGAGAATCTCTACCTTTTACTACAGATCTGCATTCTTAGCAAGCCTGAACAGCTGTCCTTAAGCTCCTCCTCATCCAGTGAAACAGCAGTGACCTCTTTGAAAATTTCTTTCCATGGACTATTTTCACCTGCATCCTCCTCAGCTCATCTCTCTCGATTTCAAAGAAACAAAGGAACTGAAAAACTGCTTAAAGGAATAGGTGAAAAGCAGAATGTGACCGCTTTACCAGTGCCACACACTAACAGGAATCTCATCCTGTAGTCCTTTGTTTCTGAGCCCGGAACAGATTTGCTCTGGTGGCAGCAGCAGCGTGTTGCCAAAGCTGCAGTGGCACCAACAGCCTTGAGCAGGGCACAAAAGCACAAACACTTTTCCTGTGAGAGACCTTGAGAGCACTGCCCAGGAGCTCCCAGCTTTGAGTGCCACGAGAAAAAGCTTGCTACTTTTCTGTACAACAAAAATATTCAGGGCTACCAGCTACTGACAAGAATTTGCCAAAGACATCAGCTTTGCTGATGTCAAAGACACTGGAAATGCCACGGTAAACTCTTCAAGGGCCTTCTGAGCTGTATCTTGCTAATTATGGCTGAATATATAAAAGTCATCATTGTGTTTAAATATCATTTCCAACACAGAATCCTGGGCCTAGTTACACCTTTTATTTCTCCTGTGCTCAGCACCACACAACAGGATACATTTTAACTAATTCATTGTCTAAAGCATCTATATGTATATCCATGGCTTGACTACAGGATTGTTCTGAATATATTATGCGTTGCATAGCTGGGCATAACAGAGAATAATTGCTCAAAATGTGCTCTCCCACTCCAAAGTAAACACTAAAAACTGATTTCAGTAAATATTTGCACTGTGTTATAGCAGTTGAGTATTTCATATGCTCTGTGTTAGGCAAATGAGCTGTCCCAGGGTATTAGGTTCATGGACTGTTTGCAGTTCTATAAAGCTCTCATCACGCCTACTTACTAAAATAATTTGGGATATTGAACTATTGAACATCAAAAAGGGTTCTACAATGCAAACAGTCATAGTCTTCATTGTACTGCTTAGAGTTTGTCAGCTGTGAGAGCACTTAATGGAATTAAGCTGAGCAGGAACAGGTGCTCTGTCTCTGCCCTGTGTGCCAGTGAGGTGTCCACACTATCCTGGAACAAACCACAGAAACCTGAAACTGTTATAGGCAACCAGGAACTGGAAACAGCAGCTTTGATGGCTCATTCCTTCAACTGCAAAGGGAGACCTTCAGATAAACCTTACATAAACGCACAGAGATGTCTCTTTGGTGACGCAGGCACTTCTCCTCACCCTATATCTGCTCTTGGACCTCTTAGATTTATTTCTGGAAAATAATAAAGTTAATCCAAAATAATGGCTAAGTCACCTTCCCCTACTTGCCCCATCTCTTTCATGCAGTGAGGTCCTAAACTTAGCAAAATGAAGAATATCTACCAGCAAAGCAAAGGAGCCAACAGTAGAACTGGAGATACTTGGCAGCCTGCTGCAGGTCCCAGGGCTTGCTCTGACTCTCCTGTCTGGGCTCCCTAGGGACAGCAGCAGTCTTTCAGACTGTAGGTACTGAACTCAGAACTTGGCTGGGGACAACAAAATGAATACTTCAGTCAAATACTGTTGAGAAAGGGATATTGATGACTTCTCTCCCTGTCCCAGGTTGTCCACTCCCTTGTTCACTAAGTAAGTATATAGCCTTCCCAAGTAGCACATAGCACCTCCATCCCAATCTTCTGATGAAAAGGAACAGAAAGGGTGGAGAACTGTTGCTCAGTTGATGTCTCATCTCCTCTTTCTCAAGCCTTCTCAGTGACTTTAAAAGCTAGCAAAGGATAATCATCTTTCTGGGAAAAGCTGTGGCAGTACATATAATAGAGAAGCAGGAGATGGCCTTTGGAATCTGCAGCACTCCAAATACTATAAAATAGATGCCCAGTCCAAAAAGTAACTGGAACACTTTTGGAGCCAATGTCCAAGTGCCAGATGAGAAATAAGGGATAATTTTCTCTTTTCCAGACACAAAGAGGGCAATACGCTTTTCTCTCTGAAGAATGAGTTGTTTTGTACAGAAAAAACAATTCCTCATTGCTCCCATGAATAGCATTGTCAAGAATCATAGAGAAAAGAAAACCAGCTCTTTAATACAAAAAAATAAATTCCGATACTTGGGATATGTGGGTAGTTTGTACAAAGATGCACTCTAGAAACTAAATAACAGATGACCAAATCAACTAGGAGGATACAATGGTGTGCTGGTAGGCACTTATCTAACTGAAAAGCAAATCTTGACTTTTTATGAGGTATTCTACCTTGTGCATTCTTGCTGAGAAAAATAGACACTTACCAGCATTTATCTGTAAAGGTAACCCTTGTGACTACAAGACTTGCTGCAGAAGGAAAGCAGCAAGGTCTGTTGATGAGGTATAGAGAAGAGGTATTGCCCCCATAGCCCAGATTTCCATGAGCAAATCTGTATCTGGTTCAGAATCCTTTACCCTGCAGATAACAAAGACCAGAAGAGCAAAAGATAAAGAACTTACATGTGGAAACAAACAAAAATAGACAAGGACTCTGTCCTCAATATTCAGGTCAGAATCTAACTCTGCCCAAAGTTCAGCAACATCCAGCTCTGGGGTTTTCTTCAAGGCCATATCTGGGAAAAAGAGAGAATGAAAGATCTCATTATGTGTGTCCATTGCATGGAAAAATCTCTTCAACACACCATGTGAAATGCTTTATATTTTAGAAATCTATCAACCAGATCTAGTGCACATTGAAGTTAACAGAAAGCCTCCCACAGGCTTTACTGGGCTTTGGTTTAGGTTACGTGTTTTAATTCTTTTTTCCTTACAACAGAGAAGCACAGTAAATTATAGAGGTTCTCCTTGCTCTGTTCCCCTCCAGGCTACAGGCAGCATGCACAGAAGCTTCTCTCCATCTTCTTCCACGTTCATCTTTGATGGGGGCTCCATTAAACTCTCCCAGTTGTTACTGCTCAGAAGGATTTAATGACTGGTGTTCAACTCTAATAGCACTTAAAAATAGCATTTATGGAAGGAATTTATGCTAAAATGGTTTTATGACTTGCATAAGAATGTAGGAGCAACGATAATAATGATAAACCAGACAACAATGCCTTTTTTTAATTCAAACTCTAAGGCAGATGTCACTACTCTTAATAGTTAAGACAAGTGAAAATATATTCTTGAATCATAATCTCTCATAATATCATTTTCACAATTAAAATCCAGAGGAAAGAAAAAGACATTTTCCTGTACTTATCATAATAGAGATTATACAAACAGAAATGTGCTGTTTAAATTTTTTTGTAAGTTTTAGTGAATACCAGAAGAAATCAATATAAGCAGTGTTTTGTGATCAAACCCAACCTTTCCAAACTTCTGTGTAATGCTCTGGAGGCCATGACTCCTGAATGTATGCAATCAAGTATTTTAAAAGGCCAAACACCAAAACTTTGGTGATTAAATACCCCACTTAGCCCTGGGAGAAGCATTCAACGTATGTTTCTTCTGTGGCATTAAACATTAATTTTGGGTCATCACATTTATAGCATATTTTATTACTTTAAAGCAGCATCCCCTAATGTATACAATTGCCTGAGAGAAACCCTGAAAATGAGGACTGATATTTGGTGGGAAGAGACATCAGAAAGATCATTTACCGTTTTAAAGTGCAGTAGATGGATGACCAATGAAATCATCCATTCCAAGGCAATTTTCTTCCTTTACTACTAAAAGGTTTCATCCCCTTAGATAAGGCACTCAGTTAAAAAAAATGTAGGCAGTTTTTCATGATGATTAAACAAGGTTTGGGGGTTTTGTTGGTCGTTGTTTTGGGTTTTGTTTGGGGTTTTTTTTGAACACATTTGAGCATTACTGGGTTTCTAAGTCAGAGGAAAACAAAGTTTCTCTCAGAGGGACATTTTCAGGGAGGAAGCAGAGAGACTTCCTTTGTTTGCTTGCTGTCAGAAGGTTTAGTTTGATTAAAGTATAAAAACAAGCTTCAAGTAGTCCTATGAAGCATGTCCAGTCTCATCAGCATTAGAAACATTGCTCAAATCAAAGGTATTTAAGAGTCCTCATGCAACTCTTTCCAGCCAGTCTCTCGGTTGTCTTGTCAGCATCATGGGACACACTTCTAGCTCTGTTCCATGTTTTGACCGTTTTCA
Source organism: Corapipo altera (assembly GCF_003945725.1). NCBI lineage: Eukaryota > Metazoa > Chordata > Aves > Passeriformes > Pipridae > Corapipo > Corapipo altera. Next base: position 2,407,802 of record NW_020884894.1, on the reverse strand, counting down.
AAAACCTCTTGCCAACCGTCCCTTGCCTTAAATTCATCTCTGCCCAACTGCTCCACCAAATGCTGCCTTCTCCCTCCTGCTCCATCTCACTGCCACTGTACCCACTCTTTTCCTGCCTGCTCGGGGCTGTAGCCACAGCTGTTCACACAGCCAGGGAGCAGCGCCGCTGAATTTTGCAAGAGAAGAGCAAGTGCAGCCCTTTGCTTTGTTAAGAGACCCTCTGCATTATTTGTTTCAGAGGCAGCCACCTTCACTCTTGGATTTCTAAACGGGACAGGGGAATTAGGCAAGCATGCAGGCAGATGCCTGTGCAAAAAAGCCCTTTCTTATAAATAAATCTTCCAATTTTAGTTTGCAAATTAGATTAATAATGCAATACTGGATAGAATTTAGAAAAACTTGGAACAATGCTTTACAAAAATAAGGTAATTAACCCTGTAGCATATGAAAACACTGTCTCAGTATTAGTGTATGTCTCTCACTTTAGTAATAGGAAGAAGTATATTTCTTTTCGTTTTGAACATATCAGGTTCTCAGAAATGTAGACTATCATGCTATCTAGTTAGTGGCAAGGTTTATAGCCTCTAAACATCAGAGCATCTGCTAGGTACTTAAGGATTTATTCATAGACTGCCACGATGAGGCAGTAGCAAGTTGTGGTGAATTCAGCACTTACAGCACAAATGATGCTGCTGAAGTGCTAATTAGTGCTAATTTGACTTGGCCCATTTTGGACCTCTGACAATCACAGCTCTTCAAAAGCAAACAGGTCTGGCATATGCTCATCTAAGGAAAATTTCCACCTCTCTATTTCCCCCTCTATTATGATATTTCTAAGGCAATACATTAAGAAATTTAAAATATCTATGTTTTCCTAAAGTAGTAGCCCAGGCCAGCTGTCTCTGCAAATTGATTTCTAGAAGAAAATGTTATGATATATATATTTCACTTAATGGGGATTGTCAAAAATATTAGAGCAAAGCTAGGAAGAAAACATGTCACTGAGTATAGATTTGTGTGTTGAGTTACACACTTGTTCAGAAGTTAATAAAGAAAATAATTTTTTTTTCCTTCGAATAAGCAAAAACTGTTTCCCAAAGAGAGGGTCATGAAGAGAGAAACCAATTTTTCTACTTTTATCCTCTGCCTTTGGGCCTTGATAACTGTACTTGCCTTCCCCCCATTTTCACTAGATGAATCAGGCTAGTGAAGAAAAACAGCTTAGAGATTCAGTAGGTTCATCCTTTGAGAAACATGATGCAGTAAAGTGTCTTGATCAGGAATATTTTTTTCTACTAAGATGAGCTATATAATTTGGTTCCTTAAAAAATGGGACTTTGAAGCTACACTCTGCCTCCAAATACTTGTCATTTGACCCAGAAGGCAGTAAGTGAAAAATTCTGAACAAATAAATCAAAAAAGCTGACACGCTTTTCCAGGTGGTAAAGCTTTCGTGTGCTTGCAAAAGGCTTGATTCTCACTGCTTTTGATCTCTGCAGTGACAGACCAACAAAAGCACTACTCGGTGATCGACAGTGTAGCAGAATGAGGCCAACGGAGTCAATACCCAAAAGAAGAGAGTAACTACTCCAGTGATTTCTCAGGTGGATTAAACTCTGGGCACTGTTTTCTTCCTTATCTAATAAGCAATCTAAAAACACTAATAGAGGAAGAATCTTTTTTACGTATACAAACTCAGACACCAGTGATAATGTCCTGCAAACACAATGATATTTTAAGTTTTCCTTAGTGTCTTTTTACTTTTTTTTTCTTTACCCAGACAACCAATCCCTCTTAATGCCACACGAGATAAAGACACACAGCCTGGAAACTCTTCTTTGCAGGGGACAACACACTTCAGTCATTCTTGTTTAGCCCTATTCCAGTTTTCTGGGTTACTGTACAACCTATTTCTGTGGCATAATTATACCCGTGGAGTTCCCCAAGAGCAACAACGGGGAGAGTTTATATATAATATTATCCTTTCTCTCTGGTTTCTGATGGATGACATCACATTTAAGTGACTCCAAAATCAATCCAATCTCAAAAATCAGACAAATATTGCAATAACAGAAAGACTTAGAAGTCTTAGAAGTCTTAGAGGAAAAAAAGAGGTTGCTACTTGTCTTTTGGTGACCACAGAAGACTGCTAAAGTACTTTCCTTCATGTATTTTATGGCAAACAAATTTTTGAAGCTCTGATTTTATGTCTGCAGGTTTGAGGATTCAGCTGCAGCAACTGTGATTTACCACAGGCAGTTAAGAGCAGCAGAAAAGGCAACGTACTTGAGAAATCTTTCACAAAACAACACCAGCCATCATCTACTGCTAATGTTCCCAGTAGCATATTTTCCTTAAAGTTGTCCTGTGCCAAATAACATTGGTGAGACTTCCATAAGAAAAGTGGTTTTAACTTGCAAAATTCCTGTTTTGACTTAGGGACACACAGGCTCTTCAACCCTCTCAGCACCAGGGGGCTCCTGGAAGTGAGAAACTGGAGTCCACTGACTTCTCAGGAAAAACATTTTAAACGTGCTCTCTCCCCAAGGCCTGTGACGGTGTCTGTCTCTGCCCTGCAGCAGAGGTACTCTGAGGTCAGGGCTGGGCTCTGAACACTGGCCCAAAGTTTCTCATCATTAAACAAATGCACTACTGAGATGTACAAAGCCCTTCTCTGCACACCTGAATGAATTCTCTTTCATCTTCAAATTGGACAGTTCAGAGAAATACCACTTTTAATTAGGACTAAAACTTTCATCCAATGAATATCCTGCATGTACAATTAAGACAAATTTGACAGCGATGCCGCTTGTACCAACACATTCTCAATCCTCTTTCTGCTTTTCACTAGTGTCTCTTCCCCACCAGTATTATTTGTTTAGCAGGTAACACCTATTTCTAACACTGCTGATGAAAACTGCACAGCTGGTGCATGGGTGTACAGTCCACACATGTGCTGACAGGACTGAATGCAGAGTGAGTTAAACTATTAGCTGTCAAAGACGATTAAGAACTGTGTGCAACTTAATTCAAGCAAATCAAACACTGCTGTAAAAGTGCCTCAACAGGAAACAAAGCTTTAGAATGAGCTGATAAGTGGACATTATACACAATGAAAAACTACTAGAATTTTGGGATATTTTGTTAAAGGAATTTTAAAAGAGGCAATACGGACAAATTACTACAAGGATACTTTTTAAAAAAAAAACAAACCAGAAGGAGCCCAGACAACTCTCAGATCCAGAGTGCAGCAAACCATTTGCATAAGTAATTAACAGTTTTCATGCACAATTACCTTGTTATTCAAAATATACTTATGATTACGATGCATTTAAGGTGAAATTTAATGCTCTGGGGACAGCCTTTACACAGTTTAGTGCTATTAAATACCTGTTTGCTGAGGTGTTAAGAGATACATTTCTTAATGGATGAATTTCACTAGAGATAAGCATTACCCTTTGTTGATGCAGCTCCAGGATGATCAGCCCTGGAAATTGGCTACATGTAATATAGGATAAATATTATTTCTAGAGACAAAATCTTGGCACTGTTTCAGACAGTTTTTTAAAGAAAACTGCAGTTTTAATTCCTTTTGTGTGCAGGTGAATTTTCCTCCTAAATAATAAATTAACACGAGGATGCTTTCAGTCTCTATTGCAACAGTAAACCTACGGCTGATATCATTCCCTTGACCTGTTCAAAATGCGAGTTTTGCTTCCATAAGTATTAAAGAACTAGTTTTAAACAGGTCTGCAACAGAATGGACTGCAAAAAAAAAGATTTCTAGGGCAAAACAGAGTCTCAAAATTTCCAATATTTGGCTCATGTATCAAACAGGTTTCCTTAAAACAATACAGCTACTCCATGCATTCCAGCAACAGCAGCACAGGCCAGACTTATCAACACTGGGGAAAAACTGGATCTTAACACAGAAGAAATATTGTTAAATAATTTTAGCTAAACATCTTGTGCTTGGATTTTTAAAGAGCTCAGAGTGTGTGTCAGATGGGGGATAATCCACAGTGATATAATGATACAGTTAAAGTGCAGTGGCCTGCCTCCACATCTCTCTCCATTAGAGCAACTTTCCTCTTAAGCTGTCCTCTCTGGTTCTCAAATGCTTTTGAAGAAAGAAAACTAAAAGTTTTTGACAGTGCTATTAAGGCAAGTAACTTGTGCTTCCAACTCTCTTCTCCTCGTGCCAGTAGGCTGACTCACCTCCAGATATATATGTACACACAAGGAGAAGTGGTTTGGGTGCTTTCTTCTTCTCCAAGTACCTCCAGCCACATCCTCATGGATTTTCTCTTCGTGGCTGACACACACCAGGTCTGTCCATGGTCTGATGAAAACTGAGTACTGATCAGGTGACATGGGAAGCCTCTGGGAAAGCTCTCACTCAGCCTTTTATCAGTCACTTTGGTTGACTGCAGTGCCTCCTCGCTCTCCATGTATTTCTGGACTGCTTTTTAGCATTATGATGTACCAGGTATTTCTTCAATAACAGCAATGGAGACAAAGCTGAACGTTGTCGATAATTTCTCTTTATTCTCTTTCTTGCCTGGAGAAAGAAACCAGAAGACTGAGGTCAACACTCTTTCTCTGCCTCTCCTCTGAGAGACCCCAGGGGGCCTGCTCTCTCCAGGGCCAAGGGAAACCCAAACCATCTCTATCTGTTTTAGAGTGTACACACTATTTGGTCACTCATTCTGAAACCAACTGTCAGGCACGGCTGCTTGGGGCAAGGATACATGGTTTAAGAGTCAACTGCAAAACTTCTCTCTCTCTTTGGGATCTCCATTGTACTAACATGTTACACTAGCTCCATTTCGAAGCTTAAGTTTGATTTGTCCATGGCAAAAATAAAATAAACCCGATTAACGAATATGCACGAGCATATGGTCAAATTATACTTGTATACTTATATCATGATTACTTCCTTACAGAAAAAAGAGTGATAGATTTTCATGAGAGGATGGAGATGTTCCTTCAAAACAGAGAAGGGCTTGCATCAAGTGTGCAGACAGTATTGGTACTGTGTGGAATGCTACAGTCAGTCATGAATTTTGATTTCTTTCTCTGCTCTCACCTGTTGAGCAGATGTCTCAGACATGACCCACCTTCTTCCTCCTTTCCCGGTTTGTCTGTTTGGATTGCAGATCCATGAAGAAAGAATGTTTTATCCAGTGGCAGTATAACACCTTACACAACACAAATCTTTTATCTGGAATCTGAAGGCCCCCTCAGATACACAAAAATGTATGGGAGTGCAGGCTACAGTGAAAGCTGCTTGGCATGATAGCTGAACAGAATACTGAATGTACAAAGAATGAAATGCTCAAAGCTTTAGACATCATCAGTTAATGAAGTAAACTCCTCCCCTGCAAAAGTACTGCATAAAATAACCCTCATACCATTAGAAGGACTCCCATTCAGCTAACTGTCACAGTATTGTGCATCCTTGTAAAGCTTAAATGGTCTTTTTCCCCATGAATTCAGAGAATTTTCTTTTAGCTGCATATGTAATTTTAAGTAATTACACATGAATAAATAAATGAAAATCAAAGAAATTGCTTGTGCTTAGAAAACCAGCTTAATTTGGCATGCTCTGCTGCACACTTCTGAAGCCTCAGAATCTTTCAGACCCTGCTTAAACGAAATGCCTCCACACTGTGCAAGTAATCTTTATAAAAAAATATTAAATTAAATTTGGCACTAAGTGAGGTGCGAAATTCTTAAGCTGTCTCCTAAAAAAAGAGACATTGTGTTCAGAGGGGGACTGCCATCTTCTTGCCCCCAAGCACATGTTTATTTAGAAAGTAAAACTCACAACCAATCATCAAGTTAGGTGGAAAATCAGTGTTGTTACAAGTCCCCCTTTCTCTCTGCAAGAGTCAGCACGCTTTTTAAACTGCTCTTTTGAAATCCACTCATTGCATGGCTTGCACTGATTCAGCTGAGCTATTTCTGTTTATTCTCTTCTTGGAGCAGGCTGCTCTCCAAGGTGCCTCTGCTCACCTTTGCTGCTTTGTGGATCTCCCAGAGCCTGCTGTGCCATTTTCACTGCCCACTCTAGAAATAGAAAGCCTCAAATTTTACTGATCACTCCATCCAGTTCCTTTCAGTAGCTATCATATATCTCCAGGGTAGCTGGGCACCAGTTATGTCCTAACCAGGACATTTAATGAGGGGACCACAGCTCTGCAATGCCTTTCCTCCCTGTGGCCTGAACCTGCTAATCAAAGAAGGAAATGTTGAGTCCTGGGGACTCACTTGCTCAATTTTCCTCTCACGGAGGGGGTCTCACAGGTGTTCAATGTGACAGTGATGCCAATTCTTTGAAACAAAATCATAACAGGAAATCCCCTAAACTAAACCCAAAACAAACAATCCTAAAAAAAGCCAAATAAAAAACACAGAAGGAAAGGTGTAGAAGTCTAATTTATATGATGGCACACAATTTCTTGCAAGTATAAATGTGCAAAGCCTGAAATCAAATACATCTAAAGTGTAGTATAAAAAATGGAAATAACTAAGGGTTATTTGCTATAAAACCTATATAAATACTTGAAATCCTGAACTCTGAAACACATTATAAACACACATTTAGAATGGAGACATGAAGTAGCTCAGAAGTTTTAAAGTTCTACCAATTTCAGGACAGAACTTTCAGAGAGCTCTCTACTGCATCGATTAACATTTCAAATCCACGTGAGTCTCCCTGGAGTACATGGAATCAGCTCTCCGTCTGTACAGTGTTTTCTACTTACAGGAGCTAAGGATCTGAGGACCAGACGCTGCATTGGCATGTCCACTTCATTTCAGAAGGAGTCTGACAGTGTGGTATCACCTAAATAATGAAGCGCACATCTGGCGGGAGATTGCTGAGGTTGGCTAAGTTTGTACAAGGTCAATTCATCCTCTAAGCTTCTGGATGCTGAAAAGTAAGCAAGAAGTTTACATAGCAACAAGCAGAACCAACTGATTGATCTCAGGGCTCGTTTTCCAAGTAGCATGTCCTTCTCTGTAAATCTATTTTGATTGTATAAAAATGGGAGGGAGTGCTATTGCACTGCTCTGAGCCATATTTTCTGAACCTTTTCATTAGCTAATGCATACCTATTCTAAAATATGATGCTTTTTCTTTTGTAAGGAAGTAGAAAAACTACAATGAACCACACACAGCACATCAAAAAGTGTACATATCTCTTCACAGAAGAACTACCCCACTACCCTGCTTTGCAAGTTATAGGCTGGTCTTAATAAAGGGTGGATAGTCTTTGAAGCAAGTGGAAAAAACACAGGATCAGGCTTTGGAAAAATTATTTAGTTAGTGCTTTCACTGATTTTCACAGAAGGACAATACCTGCTAAATATGAAATTTGAAATTCAATATATTTACACATTGTTATCATCTTCCTTTACAAAAAACTCGAATATAAAGTTCTAATATAAAGTTTCACCTAGAAATTCTTTCTATGTTAAGAAAAACCTGACATTTTAATAAACTCAGAGTAACATAGAAATGAGACAAACATAATGAGAAATTATTTTTATCATTCAATGGTTCACAACATTAAAAACAATTTAGTAAGTAAGGGTTTTATATTGAAGGTCAGATCTCAATGAATTTTCTCATTCTAACAATTATACAAAGTAGCCTTTCTTCAGCAGTGGTGGAAGTCAGCTACCTGCATCCCATCTCGGTGCTTTAACTGCAAGCAATTTTTTATCTGAGTCTCTAGCATTTAAAAATAAAAAAAAACTCAAATTTTTCTTATTCTCCAGTATTTGAAGATATTAACTTCTACATCTTTTTTTTTTTGTTGTTGCTTTGGTGGCTTTTATAATTTCTCCATTTGGCAAACACTGGTTTTTCATCAACGCTCCTGTCAGAGCATGAACCAGCACTATTCTGTCTCATGCAGTGACAAAGAGGAGAACTCACCCTCAGATGGACACACATACAAACACTGAACTGTCAGCAAGAACACCACTCACTCTCTCACTGATCCTCTCCTCCTGCTAGCTTGTTCTTCTTGGAAGGGACATTGTCAAGTAGATACCAAGGGAAGGAATCAGAAAACACTATCAGGGTGTTTTCAGACAGACATCAGGACTTGATAGCTGAGCTCGTGTGACTGGGGCTGTCTCTTCCCACAGAGCAACTCAGTGCTTCAGCCATCACGAGCCATTCTTTCTGATCTCATTGTTTCTTGGCATCTCTTTTCTGGGGTTTTGTCCTGAAGTGACTGAAAATCTAGAGGAGAATCTTAACAGAGAAATCTGAAATAATAGAAAGGTTTTCCTTTCTTGGCTTTTCCCATTGCTCTCAGCTTTATATTGCCAACCTGTAAGAAAGGTCAGCCTTCTCTGCACCCAGGATACTGTAACAGGGACTATATTACTGTTGTTCCCATTAAAAAAATGGCCTTTTCAATGAATTGCCTTTTCTACAGTAATCTTGGTTTCAGAATTCAATTTAAAAAAAAAGGTTAAAAGTCCCTCTGATGACTATGGAAAGTTCTGATATGTTGGCACAAGTCTGTTATGATACCAAAGTAACATCCCACAACCCAAATACAATTTGAAGTATCTCTCATCTGTGGTGTTCTTGGTTGTTTATTTCAGAGAGCTAGTCAAGATGCTTTCTTCCTGTGTGGCTTAAGAGCTTCCTATATGCCCTACCACAAAAAAAGATGTTACTGATGTAACATGTTACCATGGAGAGGAGCCACTTCATGCTTTGCTCGTGTTGCACTTATTCCCTTTGTTTTTCTACCTTGAAAACAAGGACATTATATTCTTCTTATATGTGGAAAGCACAAGCACATTCACTTTAGCAACACTTTTTTTTATTCTTTTTTCCTCTCAGAGCAGCAAAGAAGGTGCACTGTCAGATCACTTTGTGCCAATATTTGATTTCCTTCTTGCCTCTAACTCGGTCAGCAGCTATTGTTTTGCTTTCTTAATAGAGACAGACAACTTCTCTTGGCAAGCTCATTGCAGGTCAATCTCTACTGATGTCTTTCTTCATAGAAAAACAACTACCTGGATGGGGAAAAACAGCTATTATCCCTTTTTAAAAGAGGTGTCAAAATCTGCAGATTCACACGCTGCAGCAGAAGTCCTGCAGTGTTCCCACCTCTGAGCCCCATAGCTGTGCTGCAGCCTTCCAGCGCTGGGGACTCCTCTCTTCTGAGAGGGGTCTGGAAACGACTTTAGTAATGACTATCCTAAAATCATCTTTACTTTTAGGTACTTTGCATTGACTTCTCCACAGCGCAACAAGGGATCTGAAACAGAAGGATGAGGGAATTTAACAAGTACTTCACCTTTTCAGGCTTCTGGACAGTGATCAACAACACTTGGGCTGCTCTGCCCATGTCTTCCACTCAGCACATGAAAATCCCCGGGACAGGGTCTCAGCTCTGCAGAGCTACATGCCAGCAGCCACGAGGTGGCACGCAGAGCAGAACAAATTTGTCCTGTCTGCAGCGGCACCAGAAAAGTGCAGCAGTGCCATGAGGATCCAGAGAAGGACATCCTGGCTTTTGTCAGACACCAAGAGACTGGACCTCTACTTGACACCTTTACCTTCTGTGCCTGGCCTGCAGCTCACTGCTCATCTGTTTTGCTGGAAACTGGACAGTCAGAGCAGCAACACTGGGGAACGGCAGCAAAAGGGATTATCAGGGTGATGAAGGGGCACAGACCCTGCTTGACGGGAACATGGGCGGAATGGCTGCTGCCACCACAGGGGCAACCAGTCAGTCTTATTATTCTACCTATTTCCTGAAAGAGAAAAGCTGGTTGCTTATTCTTCCAAAAGCTCTGCTTTGGGAAAAGCTGATTTCACACTGAAGCACAGTGTGTGCACACCAGCTGGCCATGGCAAAAGGGACACTGGAGGTAATAAATGCTATTTTTTCCCTCAATTAGATCTAACTGCAAAGAAGTAAATGATCTTCAAACTGTATCAAGAGAATAAGTCCCAATTTGCTGTGGTGTTGGGTGAGATAGCCTGTTCTAGCCAAGAATCTCTTGTGCACAGTGTATGTGTTTAATTACTCCAAGTATTTCTTCCCGTATTAGATACTGCTACCCACAAATTTGAGAAGAAAGAAGATAGAGGCTGAATATCCTGCACTCACAGCCTACACAAGTCAGGAGTATGACCCAGACATCCTTACATGCAGGCAGAGCACTTCACCGCTGGAAGAAGTAGCCGTTTTTTATTGCCAAACATGCTCACGCAGGACCAATTATCTTTGGCAATCTGTAACAATAATTTTAAAATGTTCTCTTCAGTATCACTGAATTCAAACTGTAATTTATTTTTTTTTTAAATCTACTGTCATTCTCCTTTCTAGCTCTAATTGCCTGGACTGCATCCACACCATGAAGCAGAATTGTGACAAAAAAGCAATCACCCCAGAGATTTCCTAGAAATTTGCTTTCTAATTGGGTTGAAAATGCCTTGGCTTTCTGTATCACATTTTGCACATAACTGGGTTTTCTATGATCACAATCTATGAAATGCAGAAATGCAATATCGTAATTATTTGTGTTGTCACACCACAGCATCTTATGTTGCTAGGTGCTGCACATAAATTTAGGCAAAAAGAGTGTCACGTACTGCACAAAAGAAATGAATACATGAGGGTAAATCATAAAAAAAACCAAAACCAAAACCACAAACAAGCAAACAAAAAAAATGGAGAGAGTAAGATAACCTTGAAGTGAATAGGTGTTACTCTATAAGCATGATTTTGTAATTCTACTGCAAAGAAAATAAATATCATCTGCTGATGAAAATCCAGACCTTTCCAGGCTGTTCTTTACAGACATATCAATTGTCATGTAACATCTCTGCCCCTTATTTACTCATTGGTAGAATGGAAATAATACTTACTATATACTCCTCATGAAACACAATTAAATGCTCATAGTGCTTTGCAATCATTTGTTTGACAATATGACTGTGAAATACCTTTGCTAAAGACATGCTATGCTGTAGGTATAGCTGATACAGTATTGACTAAGCTCATCTTTTCTGGTTTTAAAGTTTTAGCTAAGCAATGCTTAATGAAATTTGCCAGACTAACTGCTCATGTTGTCTCTGCTGGTAGTGCAAAAGCAAACGGCTGTAAGTACGGTACCCTGAAGGCAGACATTAGGAGTTTCTCTGTTGAATCCAGCAGAGAAGTTTCTTGCATCTCCGTTGAATGCCATCACGCTGTGATTAGTTAATCATTAAGTACATAGTGCTTTTAATTAACTGCCAACTCTGCTTGGGCATCTGTTCTGAAAATCACATCCGATCATGCTTTTCCCAGTCTGTGGCTATGGAACTCTTCAATAATACAGTTGTTGCTCCATTCTCCAGCTCTCTCTGCTACAAGACAGCTCAAGTCCAGAGTATCCTACATGAAATGAAATATAAATGAGCTATCCTTCCAAGGGAAGAAAAGTAAATGGGAATTAAACAAACTTATTTGCCTCAATAGGTAATAAATGCCACTATTAAAAATCAGATCAGGCCAATTACCATTTTTTTTCTGGAAGAAAGAAGAGGCTGGAAGAATCTTTTTATTCTTCATTATCATCACACAATTTTAACAGCTATTTGTTTAAAAAAACAAAACAAAACAAAAAACACCTAACCTTCAGTTGCAGAAAATAATCCTTTCTATTTTAGAAGGGGCAGTGAGATCGATAATAAATACAACAGATTCTGCAAAATATTTTGTTTAACTTAGAGTGAAACATACACAGTGCAAACATTCCCTTACAAACACTACCTTTTTCCATCTACATAGTTCAATCTCTGTTGTCTTCAAAAGCTTAATTTAAAGTGTATTTTAAAATGAATCATAGGATGCCTTAGGTTGGAAGGGACCTCAAAGATCACCTAGTTCTAACCCCTCTGCCATGTGCAGGGGCACCTACCACTAGATCAGCTTGCTCTAGGCCCCATCCAAACTGTCCTTGAACACCTCCTGGTATGGGGCATCCACAGCTTCTCTGGGCAGCTTGGGACAAACTCCCACCATCCCCACAGCAAAGTAAATAATTTATTCCAAAGATTAAATCAATATCTTTGCAGCGTATACCTGATCTTGTGATACAATATTAGCAGTTTCAGAGAGACTAAGAATTGGCTGGGTTCTTCAGCCTAAACATGGGGGGTTGGACCCCTCAAGAGTTCTGCCCTACACTGGAATAGACCGACCTGCCAGGTTGGGATAATGGAGCAGGTGTTTCATGGCATGAGAAGTAGCTGTGCCAGTACACACCTGCTCTGTTATCCCAACCAGAGCTGGTACAGTTAGCCAGAAAGCAACAGCCTCAGTGAACACTCTCATGGTCCAGGTGAGATGTTCGGTCACTCTACATATGTGTGTGGGCCATGTAAAGGGCCCTGGATGCATGGCCATGCAGTAAAAAAAGCTGTAAATGCAGTCACATGACTCATTCTACTCAAAACTTCTTGGTATAAGATGAGAATGTGTTGAAATGGGCTGTACAGTACAGAGGACCACAGCAACTTCCCTTGCTGCCACTCCCACACCAGTGTGTGCTATCTCAGATCCTCCATCTCACAGCTGCTACTTATCATATATGAATCCAGCCTAGAAAAAAGAGACAATTCATAGAGTGTCTATTATTTCTATATAGAAATATATGTCAAGGAAAAGGGCACTCTTTGTCAAGTGCTGAGAACAGAAAAGAATAAACCATCACTAAGCTTTAAACTTGGGGTTCTTTCAGGAATGGAGTTAAGAAACTCCTATGAACCTTGCAACATAGAATGAAACACTACAGTTAAACAATAGCCAGCCTATAGGACAGGCACGTAACCATCGTGGTTGATGTAAAAAACACTCACTGTCAGATACACATTTTACATAATAACCCTTTTTCAACAAGTTCAAAGCAATTCTACTGTTTTCTTTAAAAATTCCACCACAGATGTCAAGATGTGCCAGCACACAGAAAAGAGGTATTTCATAACAATATAAAAACATGCATTTCTTATTGTTTCCATGCTGAACTACTCTGAGGGCAGCACTTTTATATATGGAGTTCAAGGTATTCCTGGGAACAGGCTGTTTTCTGATGACATCATAAGAACACTATCGCTCAGGCAACAACTTGCTACTATGGTAACCACAGCTTTTACAGATGCTGAACACCAATGAGGTTAAAAACACCATTTGGAGATTTGTTAGTTAAAAGTTTCCCAATATTTGATACAAGAAGCAATACAGAGTCCATTGCAGATGCACAGCATTGTGCAGTTCTCTACCCATTATTGGAAAGCTGAGAACAATCAGTTTTATCTTCCAGCCAAGGGGTTCCTGGGGTAATTGCACTTTCAGTACATCCTTAAATGCACTGCAGACAGAAATATGCATAAGCACTAACTTTGTGATTTGGGGGCAGCTGGAAGAAAAGGACTACTGCCTCGTCTGAGAAGTCCCTAAAAATGTAGACATTTGGACATCTAGAGTTTTAATACTCTCAGAGCAGAGACCACACAGAATGTGAAGACAGTCTGTTGTTATTATATAAAGATACGTCTTTGGGAAACTGGTTTATTTATTTTCCCCCCTGACTGTAAAGAATTATAGAATATGAGATAAAAACATCTGGTTTTGTAAACAACTGCTATCTGTTCTGAGACTACTGTCAGATGAAATCAGTCAGTTACAAAATGTTTTAAAACTAAAAGCCACATGTTTCTATTCTAGAACTTTATGCATTTTACTAACTGCAAGCAAATCTCAGAGGTACTAGAAAGGTGTCAAATTAGGGATATCAACCTGGCCAGTAACCTGCCCTCTGCAGGACATTATATGATTTCATAACTTCAATCACAGGTTTGTTCCACTGGCGTTATCCACAATCTATACAGCAGAGATTTGCAGTCAGCATCCCAGTAAATCAATTTCCTGAATTATAAAGGGTCTCAAATACTCTGAAGGGTCAGAACCCACTCAAACTTAACTGAATATCAGCAGAGTATTTTTGAATTTTGCATGAGCAAACCTCTGCTCACTTAGATCCTTCAGGAGTTGTACATCTGCCAGGCTGGAGAGGTGCTTGGGGTGGCCTGGCCAGAGAAGGAAAAACAGCAGCAGGAGAGGGGTGTTCAGATTTATCCTTGCAGCTTCTTTTCTTGGCAACACCTTACAGTGAAGCTCCTTAACTAAAACTGTAAAAAAGTGGAATTTAAATGTGCATGTTAAAAATGCAAAACCTAAGCTGTACTGCTTATAATGAATTTGCTGCCACATTTCAACTAACTGGCCACTACTGGCAGTCTCAGAGGAATATCTAGCCAAATTATAACACTATGTGTGGGATGGTCTCAATAATGGAATATTGAAATGCAACAACAAGCTTTAAGAGTTGCTCCTGTTCTGGATTTGTATGGAAGTCATCTAAGTCCAGGGCAATGAAGACAACATGCTTTCAATACATCCACCTACTGTACTCTGATGTTTTTTTCCATATGTATCCTACTGGGCATTTTGTAGTGTTCAGGACATTTCTTTTTAGTCCAAGAGGATATTAAGGCCATTGCTGGTTTTTATTTCCGCACGTTAACCAGAAATCCTGCATCCTACTGGCAGCAAGCACCCTCTCCATGCAATTCTCCCCCATCATCTGTGAGAAAAGAGATGTGGAAGAGGCCAATTACCTTTTGGAGAGAAGAAAATTACTTGCTTATAATTGAGTTCTCTGAGCATGGTGTCCGCTATTAGAGCCACACTCATCCTCCCACCTCCCCCTGAGAGCTGGGGTTTTATTCCTATTTAAGTTCTAATTATTATAATTAGTCTGAAAAGGATTTGGGAGTTAGGGGCTATGATATGCCATATAGACCCCTTAAGGCATCTTTTTGTACTAACTCATTATGACCAGTTCTAAACTTTACCATTTAATCTAGTCATTCAGTACCCAAGGTCACAACAGCTGAGACCCCCTGAGCATCAATCCATAGAGACTCCCACCTTCAGAGAACTACAATTAAAAGGTAAATAATTCCCTTGCTGCCTTCTCTGTGAGGCAATGCTATAAGTCAGAGAACGGGATCCAACCTCAGCCTAATTACTACTTTGGCAATTTACTCAGTTGCAATGAAAAAGTTGGCGAAAGCTTTTTCATTTAGCAAAACAGAAACACAAGGCTGGCTACAGGTCATTTGAAACTGGACAACACTCAGCCTTGCAACAGTCAAGTTGTAAACTTTGTCTGTATCACCCAGACTCCAAGAAATTCTGAAAAGCTATACTCCAAGAAAGTCAAATCATCATCACAACATGCAGACCACAGAAGCAGTATTCTTCACCATGCTAATAAAGATGCAAACCTTTCCTTTGTTTATTCATTCACAAAACTGTTGAATAAATACAGTACTAGTTTTAAATTATTTTAATCAGTCTATGCTTAAAAGGATTTTAACTCAACTCAAAAGCTGAGCTGAAGTTGAGCAAGTACACAATCTTAAAAATACCAATACCCAAAGCTGACAGATTCCAAGAAATAGACATCAATATTCCAAATAATAGACATCAATTTCTAAGTAGATAAATCCGTGTTTAGTTCATTAAAAAAAAAATTGCTAAATTAACTGTCTCTAGATGTTTTTAATGAGCAAATTACAGCTTGGTACATGTTATTTCAAGTCTATTACGAGGTAGTATGTGAAATGTCCATAGTGGTTTGGTAGTACATTCTGACATCACACCTGAAGACTGGACAACTCTTTGATTGCAATGCTGGGGGGGTGGAGTTTTGGTATTTGTTCACATTTTCTGCTAGAACTAGGAGTGCCAATTCTTCAGCTTGAAAGCAAGCTGAATCTCTGTCCTGGGATCACAGGTGTATCATCATCAACACTGTTCCCAGCCATACAATGTCCTCCTAACCAGGCACACAATTAAGCACAGTAGGTAATCTTTGCTCTGAAACAGGGTCCACAAAATGAATTATCTTCCTCCCAGCCAACATTAGTATCACCCTAGGGACCAATATGAAGAAGTTTGCACTGTTGCTGTCTGAGGTCTGTGTTTGCAGGTGACAAATAGACTTCAATGTCTAATGTTGCCAGGTCAGAAATAGCCTTCTAATTTTCCTAAATTAAATTATAGGCTACTGCCATATTTGTAGCCAGGTATATTAACTACAGAAGTAATATTTCAGCTGCTATTTCATCCTCCAAGAAAACAAAGTGGGGGAGAATGTTGAAGGACAAAGGTGGGGGAGCAGGTCACATATTATATCTTAATATGGACATAAAGATGCTCTTGTAGCTGTTCAAATGGATGAGGCCCCATATAAGAATTGTGGCAAGACTAAAGATTAGCTCCAGCCATCATGTTACTTGCAGTTCCTGAAAGTCAGTTTTTACTGGTGGCCATTCAGCTTTAACTACACTGTCAGAGGCACACAGACCTCTGGGGGCATTATTTAGGAAAGTAAAACCACTTCTGCTTCCACCTATTAACTGAGAAGGTTGTATGTCATGTGCTGCTCAAAGTTTTCCAGCACCACAGTCAAAAGCTAATTTCCCCTCCTAACAGATGAGAAACAAAACAATATATTCTGTATTTACCACTGGCAGCAGCAACACTCCACACAAGGGTTCAGGAGCCTGGGAAGATGTGTAGTGCTCCAGGGTGGGTTGTGAGCTCTCTCAAATCTCCAAGCTGCTTCCCTCCTCCTGCTAAGGATGCTGACCCTGAGAAATTCAAAGCCCAGTGATGACAGTTAAAAGGTGTACAGGGAAGAACTGAGCTGCCCTGTGCCTGGGATATGAAGCCATGATCCTCAGCCCCTTTGAGACTTTCCTTCTCTTACACCACCAGCACCCAGAGAGATGCCTGCTCCCCTTGCCCGACTCTCGGCTGAGTCCCTCTGCACTCCCACCCTCTTCCCTCCTCAAGAAAGGCACAAGCCCCTCTAGCCCATCTCCCTCTTCTGATCTCTTCTGCACAAGATGTGGAATCCACTCTTTTCCCAAGACATACAGGCTTATGCTGATATAGACAACAGCCAACTCAGTCCAACCCTGCTTGCTTCCATCCTTCCTGCTCTAAACTTCCTGCTCATGAAATTTGAAGGGGAAAGGGACATGACACGAGTGTGGGCTCCCTTTCCTCCACCCAGCCCAGCTCTGGTGGGAAGCCAGGCTGAACACTGAGCCTCAAGGACTGTGGGGAGCACCCTGCCCACACCCGCTCTCTAGGGGTGACACACTGAACTTCCCTTCAGTGACTGCTTGAAAGCAAAAGGTTATTTCCCTGCAGGAGAAGTTGCATGTGGAACGCCCTGCATAAACATACGGCTCAAGCAGACTACAACTATAAATTAAAGGGGAAAATTAAGGCGCCAAGTCTTTGATTTGTATTCCTGGCAGCAAACTGGCAATGACAAGAAAAGCTGAATTTTTGGGTTTCCCCCATACATGGCTTTTACAGAAGGTTTTACTTTAAATCAGAAGACAAACATGGAAAAAAAAAATCTTACTAATGAAGCCTGTTTATACTGTGTTTTCCCATGCTTCATCCTCTGTTGTACTTAATGGTCACCTCAAGTGGAACTGCACAGATTCACTACCAGGTCTTCTTGTGAAGTGTTTGAAGAATCTATACCATGTAAGATTGTAAAAATGATGTCTTCCTTTAACAGTGTGGTTAAGTTCCCATTAAGTAACAAATATATTATTTAATCTCTCTGGTCTGATATCTACCATATTCTATAATCATTGAAAGCCATAAGTCTCTCCCATAAAGCTGCTCTCAGTACATCATATCCCACAGCTGTTAGTTCATTGATCTTCCAATAGCTCTGGGAAAAGTCCATGGCTATAGATATCTACATCCCAGAGGAAGCACTTTTGTTTGAGCTACTCTGTTTCATCAAGGTATTAGATGATCTGAAGTCCCGGGGAGCACAAGATTAGCGAATCCAGATTTTTGTGTATTTTATTTCTGACATTCCCCTGAGAGATGGTTGTAGGTGAATAATTCTTCTTTGTGTCAAAAGATGTATCAGTTTAATTTAATGCATTTCTGCAAACATTCACCTTTGAGACCCCACCTGGAGTACTGCACCCAGCTCTGGGGCCCCCAGCACCAGGACAGGGTTGTTGGAGCAGGTCCAGAGGAGACCACGTGGATGATCAGAGGGATGGAGAACCTCTCCTATGGAGGCAGGTTGAGAGAGCTGGCGTTGTTCAACCTGGAGAAGGCTTCAGGGAGACCTTACAAATGCCTCCCAGCACTCAAATGAAGCCTACTAAAGAGATGGAGAGGGACTTTCTACAAGGGTATGTAATAACAGGGCAAGAGAGAATGGCTTTAAACTGAAAGAGAGCAGGTTTAGGTAAGATACAAATATTCTTCACTTATAAGAGTGGTGAGGCCCTGGCACAGGTTGTCCAGAGAAACTGTGGATGCCCCAACCCTGGAAGTGTTCAAGGCCAGGTTGGATGGGGCTCTGAGCAACCTGGTCTGGTGGAAGGTGTCCCTGCCCATGGCAGGGGCGTTGGAACTGGATGGTCTTTAATGTCCCTTCCAACCCAAGCCATTTTATGATTTGTTCCACTCCACAATAGCTACCATGTTAACACCACTAACGTGCCTCCCTTCTCTTTGTGTCCTCTAGCAGCCAACCTCTCCTCAAAACTGCACAGCTTTGTGAGTGTGTGGCTCTGAATTCAGCACTGCAGGACAGCATTCAGGGATGGAAACACCTGCTGAGGGGCTCCTTGCACTTCCTCCCAGTCTGCCTCAGAGTTCCTCTGATTTCCCACCTTGCTGTCTCTTCTACCCTTAACCTATCTTTTTGGAGGTTACTTACATAAGCTGTGATTGAAGTGGTTGAAGATGATGAAAAACTAAAATAAAGCTCAAACAAGGAACAAATGCAAACTTAGGAGAAAACCATCCCTCACTAGACATGAAAGAAGTTCCAACTTCTGCTTTCAGAAGAGAGAAATATTCTACTATACCTCTTCCACACCTAAAATTTAGTTAGTTTTTCTCTTCTCTTTCTCTTTTCCCTGAGTCAACGACGGCTTAGCTCTGACACAAAAATTGCCTGTGCT
The DNA here is from genome assembly GCF_003945725.1 of Corapipo altera. Taxonomy (NCBI): domain Eukaryota; kingdom Metazoa; phylum Chordata; class Aves; order Passeriformes; family Pipridae; genus Corapipo; species Corapipo altera. The sequence goes on along the minus strand of NW_020884894.1, from coordinate 2,388,679 downwards.
GTACCTTTGGTCCCAATCATATTTGCAACAAGTCTCCAAACTTGTTATTTGTGGTCCACTCTGAACATACAGAGATTAAATATAAATCACCCTGAACATCTATATAATTGCTCATTTGTGCAATTCTTAAAATCTCTCTGGAAACAGGACTCTAAAAATGCAGAAAATGTCGCTTTTATAATGACCAGCAGCCACATGCTGTTTTCTAAACACCAAACCACAGGTAGGAAAGAAAATCTGTTATGTACCCCACAGTAGTAAAGATTCTTCCATCAAAATGCTGCTTTTTGGTTATTCAGCTGCAGATGAAGGGCTAATATATTTATCTGATTGTATAAAAAGTTAAAAATTTGTTTCCAGAAAGGATACAAAGTAGAAAAAGCATTTACAATGTAAATTTATTTTGAAAAATGTTTTATAATCCAGTACATACACTGAAGGCTTTTATAGCCTCTCAAGTTTTCAGTGTGGAAAACACACACTGGGAACCTTTGTGAGACAACACAAACAGAAATGTAGCTGCTTAAATCATTTCCCTGTTCAAAATGCTTTTCTACAGTAAACAGTTTTACAATTGCCCTCAACTTAATTAAACTTAATTTAATGGTTAAGCTACTGCCCCCGCTGGAGAAGGCAGACCTTGCCCTGCTACAGTGGTAACTGCTCAGTTAACACTTTCTCTCTGTTTGCCAGGACATCCTTCCATGGCACGACACAGTAAAAGCCAGTTTATTTCTTTTGAATCCTGTAACTATCTAACACTCTCTCTAAGATCAACCATCATTAGCCATTTTAATATAGGACTGTTAATATTAAATTTGAGATGAGAATGTTAGCATTAGGTAGAACCACTATCATTCAGTTGCCATTCATCACCACCAGGACCTGTTTGCCTCAGCAGCTCAATTACCTTTGAAATGATCATCCTCCTCTCCTCACCTTTATGAAATCTGGCTGGCATGAGTTAGAAGACTGTAGTCAGGAATGTTACAGGCCAGCTGGACAATAAAATAGCTAAGACATTGAGTATCTTTACCAGTGAGTTATTCTAAGCAGGGAGTAGAATAAAAATGTGCAATTCGTCTTTTCAACATCTAAACTGGAGGGGAAAGAAAGGAAGAGGGAAATAAAAAGAATTAACTGAATTTCTCATATATATAAAATCCAATGGAAGAGAAGATCTAACTAACCATAGTTAGATCTTAATTGTCTTAATCATAGAAACGACACTGGTTATAGCTTCAACTAACTTAAAAATAGACAAATCTTTATTCTTCTCACAAACATACATAGGTTATCAAAAATAATTGCAGAATGCTAACTTACTAAAAGTTGTGGCACTTCTCACTTAGCATTAACAGAGTCTTTGAGACTGTTAAGGAGTTTGAATGACAACCTGATAAAGCAGAAGGAAAGAAAAATTAAATTAATTTAAAAAAAAAGCTAAACATTTACCTTTATCAACATTTAAGAAAAAAATTGCTGCCTTGCATATGTTTTTAAGGACAGACCATAATAAGTAAGTGCAGTTTTCACAAGCATAGCATGGCAATACATAGGTTATCACTTAAAAAAACCTTCTCATGAGGAATTAGCCTGAATCTCCACCATTTCTCCTTCTAATCCCAGTTCCTAAGTCCAAAGAAACATCAAGGATGAGCAGTAACTTGTAGGTCTGAGTTGAGTCTCATCTATAGCAGGTGTAACCTGGGAAGAGTGTATTCATGTGTAAACAACATCCATTTACCTTGTGTAGTGACCACTATAAAAAGAGCTGTGACTTCAACGAGTTCCTCAGAGAATGTCACCCTTTTCCAAATGCACAGGTACCAGAGACTCCAAGGCTCTAGGGATAGGTTTCCTATGTCTGAGGAAAGTAAAAACCAGAGAAATCACATTTCTCAAGGTTTGACAAGGGTGTTAGGTGTAGGCAGTTGCTCTAGGTTTTTGATTCATTTTTGCAAGGATAAATTTCACAAAAAAATTGTGAGAAAAATAAAAACACAAATGCAGTAGAATAAAAATCTTAAGCCAAAAGAATTTCTCAGACAGTGATGATTTCATTCATGGCTGAGGATGTATGGGGGCTGTGCAGGGGTCAGGAAGGTTTTTATAAAGCCTATTTTTTTTGTTTGCTTATTTCTTTAAAAAAGCAAGTGATATTGTGGACAGCAGAATGTTTATTTCTGTATAACATCTTTTATCTGTGTTTCTATAGCATTTGCAGGGTTTAACATGTTTAAAGTACCTGGTAAAATAGGTGCATGAAAACTGGGTCTAATTTCATAAACCACAGGGATTTGGAGATCTGCATGAGAAAAAAATGTGAAAATGTAAATCTTTGCTTTGCTTTTAAACAAGCACTACAGCACCCACTCCACATGCAACACTGAGCATAGGTCTGGTGGCCTCCTAACCCATACAGACTGAAATTAATTGCCTCACTTGCCTTCACACCAAAATCCCTCACTTGTTGTCACGCTGATGCCAGAAAATAAAGGAAATAAAATCCAGTATTTGCTCACCTTTTGTCGATGTAAGGAGCAGCACACTGATAAGGTAGGCAATGTATTTATTCTGCTATTCAGTTGAAAATACCTACTAATGCCTTACACTCATGTTTAAGAGCTTGCTGGTGTCACCCAAGGTAAGTACTGTTATAATATATCTAAAGTATTTTTAAAATCTCCTACAAATTACATGCATTATGACCACTCAAACTTTTCTAGTTTGATGACTCTGAATATCTAAATTTATTTTTAACTGCAGCAAATGGCTACTTAAGACCAGATTTTCTTCCTTCTCTCTCCACGCTTCACACACAACAAATTCCTTCTCCACACCCCAGACCTGCCTCAGGATTCCTTGATTTTGACACATAGATAGGATTTTTAGTTATGTAGCACCTGCCTGTCCTAAGATTAAGAACATATTTCCAATTAATGTAAAGAAGCATCAATATTAGACTAAGATCATTAGAGGGGTGCTGGAAATAACTGTAAGAACCTCTAATGCTATAGATATCCAAACTGAAGAATTTACCTTAAACTGACAAACAGCCTTTATCAGCCTGGAAATAAACTGTTTTGACTCACAGAGAATATTAACTATGTCCATTAGTGTGGGTTAACATTTTGGAGCCATTGGTGTTGAAACAGAGTGAGTGGCTGTTTTGAAAAATGACTTCTGTTAAAAAAGAAATAGATTTAAAAAAAAAATCATTTTCATCCTCACTCCTTTTTCAGATCCAACCAGAAGGAGGTGGCAGAGAGTTTGGAAGAAAATATTTTTACATAAAATTATCTGAGAAAAAAGTTCTATGAATTAAAACTCTGCAGAAGATGAAAGCTTCATTTACTGAGACCGATCCAAAGTTATGTCCTGTGTTCCCTGCACAGTTTATAGATATTACTTTAAACATGACAGATTACAGGATTCTGCCCCTACAGCTAACACTGAGACTGTGAGGGGAGAAAACCATTTGACCTGAGGAACCAAATGTTTTGAAAGGCATGTGCTTAAATAATTTTTAATCTGTAATTTGAATTAAGTCTCTAGTTAAAGGGCATGTTCTAGAATTATGAAACCACAGTATTATTCACAATTAAAAAAGAGGTTGGTCAACCCTAATTTACATGCAAAACTCAATTCATTCCTAATTATGAGAGCATGACCAATTCTTAAACAGTACATTTTCTCCACCCACAATTCAAGCACACCCCTGTAGCGTTGGTTTCTTCTGAGGAATGAACACAAATTTCTTTCTGGTTGCATTTAACAGCAATTAAGAGGGTGGTTGCACCCAGACACTGCCAGTAATGAGCAGGATTTAGAACACAGTAAGAGGAAAAAGATCAATTTCATCATAACTGTCCTATAGTTAAAGGTACAGGAAAGGTCTGTACTTTGGCATATTAAATAATGTCATTTTTATGGGGGAATTTAATTCTAAATTTTATTGTATTTTATTCCTATTTAATATTTAAATTCCTTGGAATGACTGTCCTAAATATTTGGCTTGCAACTGCAGGAGCTGCTAGAATGGAAACTGGGTAGCCTTTAGAAAAAAGGCTGTGTGTTCCTCTGGCTCACACTGGCAATGGGAAGTAGTGCAAGGTGCCACCTATGTGAACCAAGAGGCCAACCCACCATGCCTGGCCCAATAGGTTCCAGTGAAACCACTTCAGTGACCATCTGCCCAACTTCATCAGCTTTCTGCAGCCATGAAAAAAGCAGGTTCAGACAGGGGGGATTATAAAACTTATGTCATTTTTATGAGGATTGATTTACCAGATTAAGAAACTTAATCCATTTTCCTTACTGCAGCAATTACACTGAGTCTGAAGAGCATCCTCCCTCTGCTTTATTGACACAGTTGTTTAAATTTAAATTATAGTTTTAGAAATTATTCTTGAACAGTAAAATATTCATTTTTCTTCTGTCTTTCATTTTAATATAATTAAGAGATAATGTCAATGGAACAGAACCTTGCCAGGAGATAATGATCTCATGCTGACAGACAAATAGCAAGGTGAAGAAAGCATTTAGAGGAAGCGTATTTTTTTAATCTAGTTATTTAAATGACTACTATACCAACTGATCAGCATCTAAGTACAACAGTCTGACAGACTGGTGAAGTGACAAACCTGGTACCATAAATGTTTGTCGATCCACATTCTCATTGTCTTTGGAGATTGTAGTAGCCAGGAAGAATGCTTGCTTCCACCCCAATGGAATGTTGTTCCTTTGCACATGCAGGCATCCTTAGGACATTTCCTTTTGGAAACCTGCCAAATATCAGTAAATATTGATAGCTCAATGCTCACCACCATTCCTTTTACAAGGTCAATTCTCATGCAGCATCTGATCCACAGTGCTGTTTGTTCAATATCAGAATGATATTTTTCATATCCTGCTGGAAGAAAGATTCTAAGACCTACCAGTATCATGGAAAATCAGGTCTCTACACTGAATACTCAGCCTCTGAACTAGCAGGTTAAAGAAAGTGATGATTCATTCCTCTATCTTCAGCTTTTTGTTCAGAGCTTGCAATAGCAATATCTGCTCTTCAACTTATCAAACTCATGAGCAAAGCAGTGGTTTGGCAGGTGAATTCTTAGTGGCATTGATGTGTTTGCATTTCTTAGACACCATATCCCAGTATTTGTGATAAAACTGTTATTGTTTTTGACAAGTGACATGTATGTGTCACTACACAGTCACCTCTCAGTATTGGAGGGCATAGAGGATCCTACATATTGTCCACACTTAGGCAGGCACAAGGTGGCCTAAAACACTAATGACTAAGGTCAAATAAAAAAAAAAAAAAAAAGAAACAAAATTGTATAAAAAGTAAATTGAGGCCAGTAAGAAAAAACATGCATAAATCATTAATTATGGTTATAAACATAGCACTAAACACTGTGGTGTAAGATACGCACCATGGCAGAAAAAAAGGATTTAACATTTGGCAGCAGTAGACAAAATGGGAGCATACAATACTATGTGCAAGGGCACAAGCTAGTATTGGTCTTGGATGAGTTACAGGGAAAGTGAATATTAAGTAGGCATTAATAGCATTGCCCTGCTTAGCGATACACTACAGCTGGCTCAGGTGCTTGGAGTTTAGGAAAAGTGTTTAAAATATTAGAAGAAATACAAAGAGGCAATAGAGGAATTAGAGGGTAAGATGTGTGAGGAGAGACTTCGGGAGCTAAACTTACATAGTCTCAAAGAGAGAAGACTCAGGGGGCCTCAATCACAGTCTATAAATACCTTCAAGGTAATAATATAAATGAAGGAAGGGAATTCTCCGGTCTCAGAAGATAGCAGGACAAGGAGCAATGGCCTGGAGCTAAGGAAGCAGGAGCGCAGGGTAGGTTCCAGGGAACAGTTCTTCACTCTGGCCTCCGCTGTGCCAGATGAATCCACTGCAGGGAAGAGGAATTGCTCTCCTTCCACCGACTCCAGGGCACGTTGCCCACACACATGCACACGCGGCACTTGATGCATCCAAGATGTTTCTAATCAGCCAAAGATCCCACTCCCCCCCCAGACTCATGCAACACTGAGCTGCACATCAGCACGGACAGAGGGCCACACGTGCTGTGGGCTGTCCCTGTCTGCGTGGACTCGCAGGTCTCCTTGCAAACATGGAGTGATTTCGGAGTGAAGGCATTCATTAACCTGGCACCACTTCAAGTGGCATTGTGTTTCTCCATGGCTGCACTTCACTACACCGGGATTTTTTTCCAGTCATAGAGCACTGTTACAAAGGTTGGTTTTGAATATTCTGCAAAGGGTGAATAAAGCTCAAATCACATTTTAGCTGGCAAATGGGGTGGTTTGACTTCCATTTATCCACTTGGTTCAGTGGAGAACAAAAAGTCACAACACCGTACCAGTTAGACAGAATAAATCCTCATGCCGCTTATCTACTCCTAGGATACAACCATGTGCAGACACAGTAAAAAAACGTGACTCCTCCATTTTTTCCGGAAAATCTTTTTTTGTCATGGGAAAAGACTATCCCAACATTTTCATCTTTTGTGGTTGTTCATAACCAAATCCCAGTTTCAGTTTCTCTGGCTATTTTCTTATCCTCCCATCTACCTGAAATTGTGATGGTGGCAATTCACAAGCTCCAATGCAAAAAAGACAGAGAATTCTGCAGATGCAGAGAGACGCCTGCATCCATCAGAGGCCAAAGCTCTGAAAATGAGGAAGGACTAGAGTGACTGAGACAATAACTTGAAGTTTCTGCAGAAGCTTGACTGACTGACTGACATGGCTGGTGGCAGAAGAAAAAAGCAACTGAGAGAACACAAGCAAAGCACAACAAAAAATAATCATGGCAGCAGTACCAAGTACTGTGCAAAGATTTCAAGCCAGAAGAGCAAATGAAAATGCCTCTTACTCCAGTGACCTACAAAGAAGTTGGCCTTTCTTGTACATTAAAGGATGGCTTCCCCAAAAATCATCTTCTGTCCTCTGGACAGGAAGAAATAAACCTCCAGTTTCTAGGAAGACTCTTGCAGTTTTACTGGACACAAATACAGAACAAAACAGAAGCCCCAACACTGCATGACTTCTTTTCTATCGAATCTGTTTATGTTGCCCTTGCTCTGATTACAGGGAAGGATTTCAAGCAAAGGGATTTGATGTGTATGCTGTAGGCACTAGCAATATTAATTTTATTTAACAAGAGTTTCTCTGTTTTTTTCAGAAAACACCATCCCTCCTGCATCAAGCTCCCCATCTACCAAGCTAACATATTAGCTCAGAGCCAGGGAGGAAACTGGGGTGCAGGTACCACATCATTGTTTTATACAGAACCAGAGCAACCACCTGTAAGCTGGTAAGCTACATTTCTCCTTAAATCAACAGAGCAGAAAGAGATCAGGAAATGCTCTGGATGTGTATCAAGCTGGCTTTTTAAGCTTCTCTGCATTTTCTAATTCGACATCTCCTGAAATTGTGCTTTATGTTTGCAACCTTGATGGAAATTTGTATCTTGCCTCAACCCAAAAGCTGCCACCCCTGTTAGTGAAAATTTATACTTAAAAACAAGGAAGATGTTATCAACATCAGATGACTTAATTATGGTTGGACACTTCACATATGGTGCTCAGCAACACTGGAAAAACAGACCTCTCAGAAGGGCACTGACATATGTGTAAAAATTCCATAGGCAGATTGTCCTGAGGTGGTAAACCTGTGAAAGACTCATTGTCGTGTTAAACACAGTCACCTCTTATTTTAAAAAGGGAGTCAGAATAAAACTCTTGTACAGAAATCTACTACCTTTAAAAGGTGCAGCTTGTGCTACTGTGTCCCCCCTCTCATTACAAAAAAAAGATTTGAGCTGTTGTTAAGACAGATATGCTTGAGGATTTCAAAAACTGTTTTCTACATTTATAATTGAACATACTTAGCAGTATCAGCTCCATTGAGGGCTTCCCAGCTCATATTTGTGTGCTGCAAGTTACAGTTTAAGTGTACTAAAGTATATATTTGTGCAAGCTACTATACCACATATTGACTGAAATCCTAGGCAGCTTTGTAAATACACATTGAAAAAATTATCTGTCTTATTTGTATGTTGTCAAGAGACTGGAACCACTTCTGGGTACATAAGATACATTTTTAAAATTATCTAATTATGTACAGTATTTAACTTGAAAGACCTGTAGCCATTTTGGCCTCTTAGGAAAAAGTGCATACATGTTTTATAACTCTAAAATAATGATCTCTAATAAAATATTAGAAAGTATTACAGCCTTAAAAAATTACATAGTCCAAATTAGTCTACATCAAGCAAGGCATATGTGGCATCTACAACAGTTTAGTTGGTAACACTATTTTCACTGTGATTTGCTTCTGTAGTAACAATTCTTTTCCATTCTTTTCCATTAACTTCTTTTTTTCTTTTTTTTCTTTTAAGGGTAGCAAGTAAATGTAAAATCACTTTTGCTTTATATATTCAAAAGCAACGAAAGAAAATCTCCATTTTGGTATCTATCAGAACAACATCAGTGACCATTGTTAACATTTATACTCAGCAAGTCCCAAGGTTTTCAATACACATAGAACAACACATAACTCAGTAGTAGCTCTTAACAAAGGTCAGTTTTACTTTCTTCACATGCCAATCATTGAATACTTGCCTGTCCTAAGTAATTGCTCTGGAAAAAAGGTAGCAAGAAAACAAGCAAGCATTTTAAGGTAAAAAACATCGACCCATTATTAGAGTTCTTTGTTTTATTATTGTGCAATCCTGCTTACCAACAGCAGGGATCCAGAGCCTATCAAGTGATGCAAACTGATGCAGAACTATGTCACTGTCCTCTGACATCCAATACTACTCATCCTCCTCCTTGGAGTGGTGTCCTCTATGCATCCAGATTGGATTTGTATTTAAGACACATTTTTAAATTGACATCTCTAATCAGAGGCTATCAATGTCTACCCTCTACAGTGCAGGGCACATTTTTCAAAACTGGGAAGAAAAAAAAAAAAAGGAGAGTAGCAAAATGTGGAAAAAGGGAGACACACAGAAAAAGAATATGGCCCGGTAAGTACTGAGGGAATCTCAAGCTCTGGAGACGTGCATTCAACTCTCTGCTCTGCCAAATTCCCTGCATAATGCGAGGAAATCAATTAGTACCTTATCTGTGAAATGGGGATACTCAATTACACACAAGGGGATTATGAAACTAAATAAATAGTCACAAATTTCAAGTGTTTTAGAGAGCATAGAAGTAAAAGACAAACAGTACTGAGAGAGAAGCACATTAAGATTTCTATTCTACACCATGCACAACAAAATTCCTCCAGTGATCTTCCTGCAACAAACATAACTCCCCTACACCAGCACTTTAAATCACTTCCAGCGGTCCAGAAAGCAGCTCCCCCACTGTGTCCCTAATGACCAGCACCTCCAGGACGGATAGCAGCATTAACCAGTTTTAACATGGATAACAGTAGCTTACCCAACACAGAAGCTACAGCAACATTTCCTTCCTTTCAAAAGTTACCAGAAATGGGAGAGAAGGTGTCATCTCCTCTGCTCCACAGGCATGAACGAGCTGCATCTCCAACTGATGGAAGCTGGAAGATCACCTGTGAAAGGACTTGCAGTGAAGACAGGCTTAACCGCAGACCCTTGTTCCAATCTGACTTAGAGAATTACTGAGCTGCAGGTTAGATTACTGTTTCTGTAAAAGTAGAAATATCTCAAAAGATTTATAGTGGAAAAAATAGGCATAACAGGCATCATTAAGAGCTCACCAGCTCCTAACAGTGAGCACACAGTGTCAGATGGGCTACTGTATTTAGCTTCTGGAGTTAGCCTGGGAACCAGCCTACACAGCACCATGTGCTGCTGCTGGCAAATGATCTTTTAATGGCAACAGCTATATGGGGTTGCTTCCATTCAGCTACTGCATTGCAAAATGATGATAAATGGTAATGAGAAATTATTACAACTATCAGAAGTATCAGTAAATATTCCTACTGCTTGGTATTACAAATCTAGAGAAATCTTTAAGACTGATGTCAAACCACATGAAGCACAACACACAGTTAATTTTACAGTCGATAACTTGAATTTTGGGAGCAAATTTAGCACTACTGGAGCAGGAATCTATTAATTCTTTAGCATGCCATAACTATATTTAAGTCAGCTACGAAGGAACTTTAAACATATGATACAGTAGTACTTGACAATAAAAAAAAGTTGAGAATTGGTACAGAGCGTGTTTAATTTTCTTTCAAGCAATTTATATCCTCTTGTTCCATCACTCCACCTCCAATGGCAGAAGCACACCCATATTTTCAGTAAGAGCTTTTGAAATCTTGCAAACATTGAACAATTTGGGTTAGAATGAATCTCTGAAGAACAGCTACTGGGAGACAAAGAAGTAAACACATGAGCTCCTTTAAAGATTAAACTAAAAACACCAACCAACCACCTTCTTGACCTTTCCCAGCTCATGAACCTTAGGAAGTCACAGTGATGACCTGGCCTAGTCAGTGATGCTTCCTGCTGCAGTAGTGCCAAGGAGGGAGAGCTCTGCCTTTGTGTTCTTGCCCAACCTTTGCTTGCACCCTGTGCTCTTGGGGCACAGGTGGGATGCAGTGAGAACACTCCAAATGGCTGAAAATTGTTTCCCTTAATAGTGTTGTCACTAGAGTCTGGAACCTAAAGAGCCTCTGTACAGGATTTTTACCTGCCAAGAAAGGTCATTTATTGAAATAAATCATGCAATTACTTTTTCTTCTTTTTAAGAAGGTGCCAAATACTTTACTGACAAAATGTTTCCCTTTGTTTGTGGGGGTTTTTTTCCATTTTTTTTCTTTACTAGTTAGCTAGTAAACCATGCAGACTGTTGGATTTTTTTAAAATAATATTAAAAAATATAATCCAGGGTTTTCAAGCACCAATAATTCAAATGAGGTGTATTAACGGGTTACCTTTTACTCCAAATACTGCTGAGAATGCCGTAGGCAGTCATCAACTTGAAATTATTTTTATTAAAGAAGGATGTGTGTGCCCACAGAACACAACTCAAGAAATGTCTCTAATGAGGCAGTATGAAACCATTTAGTGATAACTATGTTTGAAAAAGTAAAACAAAAATTAAAAGCTCTTTGTAAAACACTCTATTGCATTCTCTTTCATGCAGGTATCTGGACCTATCTCAGAGCAATATTAACACTGCCTGAGCCAACAACAACACTGCTCTCTCCTCAATGCCTAGCACAACTCTATAGAGCTTAAATTCTCTCAACTAGCATTTACTGTCATTAGATCAGCTTTCAATTACCTGAAGTTATGACAACAGCATATTAAATGAATTCCTTTCTCTTTTGAGCCTTGAAAGTAGTTCATGTTTTGATTACTCTGTTATTTTAAGAGCGATCACCTCTCAATCCATTACTACAGGGCTCTGTAATCATTCCTTTAATCAGGATGAGAGGTTGATAAAATATATATTTTGAAAGCACTATTCTTACAAATTAAATTTTCAACAGGTTTTCAAACTATAATCATTACTGGAAAAGGACAATGTTCATTTAGACTAGGATATAACTAGTAAAAATTAGAAATAGTTATTGTAAGGCTGTTTTCCATCTACCCCATGAATCCAGACTACAGACCAGCTGCTTGGTATAAGAGTAACTCATCTGCTTTAATGCTCATTTCTCACTCTGAATAGGTTGGTCAGAGATATGGATGCATTAGCAAAATCAAACCATAAGAGGGACCTCTAAGGGCAACTGAACTAACCCAGCCCCCTGTGCCACAAAATGTCCTGGTTTCACTTTGATTAGTTGATACAACAGATCCTGGACTATAAGATTAGAAATTTGTTCAGAATTAGGCTAATTTTTTTATTTTGTTGATACTCCATTTCTCTGTTCACTTTTTTCATAAATTCAAGCTGTAGGTGCTGTTATGTGAATATCAAACAAGCCACCTGGTTGTACGAACACCCAAAGGTTGTTTGTCAGAAATCTGACAAATACAGCTTCGAGAATTGTGGCCTCTTAAAAGCAATCAAGATCAGCAATTATGTTTCATGGTTATGTATTCCAAGTATCACTGTGTTCCAGATCCTAAGGAGATGCACAGTGGCAAATGGTCAGACTCAACCATCCTTCTGTACAGTGCTGCATAATATGTCAAAGTTTTTATGAACTCATTCTGGTCATACTCAAAATCCTCTAAGGCAAAGACTTACTGCTGTGTGAAGGTGCTTTAGTCAAACTTTAATGCCCACTATGAGCCACCAGTGAGGTTTGTGGTCTGTTAATGCTTCTATAATATTTTCTATTGTTCTCAAAAATCCTATTCTATCAAAGAATATTTTATCCTGCCTGAAAGATGAAGCAGCATTTGGAGTTTTTATAAAATTTCCCAAATCACACCTTCCCTCAGTCTAGTTCTTTTCCTGCTAACACACCATCCATCATTTAATTAGCTATTGTATCTCTTAGACTTGATTGCAGTCATCCTACTACTGCCCACCCATAAAACTGCTGATGCTGCTTGAAATACATGGCAGTTACCACTGAAAAACAATATTAGTTCACTCTATCCTCTTTCCTCTTCTACTTTCAAATTCTCTTCTGCACATGGGTTATGAACCCCTGGCATTCACAGCTCTTTGTTGTTACAAATAAGAGCAGCTCCAATTTGAACAGCCACCCATATAAATTCAAAGGTAAATTAAAACTTAATACAACACTGATGCATTTACTGAAGTCTACACCAGAAGTGGTCAACTTTGACCCCCAGGAGAGACATTGGTGTTATTTTTAGTTTGGAGGCCTAAAATCTTAATAAAAAGCATCTTTGACTACACACAGCACAATAGTTGTAGCCCCTGCAATTAACAGTTCATGAGCAATTCCATTATATAAACGACACTGATAAGCTTCCATTTTCATGGCAATTATATTGGGTTTGCATAGCAAGGCTTTGGTGGTGGAGGTCTACAGAGGTGGCTTCTGTGAGAAGCTGCCAGAAACTTCCCCAATGTCCAATGGTACCAAAGCCAGCTGGATCCAAGACAGACACACTGCTGGCCAGGGCCAAGCCCATCAGCCACAGTGGTAGCACCTCTGAGACAGGAAAATTTAGGAAGGGGGAAAAAAGACGCACAATGGCAACAGCAGCTGGGACAGAGAAGCAAGAATATGTGAGATGAACTGTGCAGAAACAGGGGAATGAGGAGGGGTAGGAGGTGCTCCTGGTGCTGGAGCAGAGATTCCCCTGCAGTCCACAGTGCAAAACATGGTGAGGCAGCTGTGTCCCTGCAGCCCATGGAGCTGGGGGAGTAAAGTTAAGCCTGGGAAGAATGGAGGGGTGAGGGGAAGGTGTTTTAAGACTTAGTTTTTATTTTTCATCATTCTACTCTGATTTGATTGGTAATAAATTAAGCTAATTTCCCCAAGTTGAGTCTCTTTTGCCTGTGACTGTAGTTGGTGAGTGATGTCTCCCCATCTTTATCTTGACCCATGAGCCTTTCATTATATATTCTATACCCTGTCCAGTTGAGGAGGGGAAGTGATAGAGCAGCTTTGGTGGACACTTGGTATCCAGTCAGGGTCCACCCACAAATTTAAGCCGCCACCACCACAGCAATTCAAGAAGCATACTGTGTAAGGCATCAGAGGTGAACCAGAGCAAAAGAGAACTGTAAATACTGACACAGAAACCAGTCTCCATAAGAAATGCTGAGTACTGCAGTGTGAAATTAATTCACTCAGCCTAGTCAGAATTGAAATCAGACTCCCCAGCCCTCCAGCAAAGTGGGAAAAGGGTTAAATTTGCACAGTTTGTACAGTGCAAGAAGATAGTGTTGAAGGGAAAAGAAAGATCTCATAAAATCCCCATACACAGAGCTTCACGAAATAGCTTCTCTACAGAGATTCACAGCAAATTCACAGCACCAGATAACATAAAATGGTCTAAATATTAGTTCAAGTGGGGATGCGAAAGCCATGACTCAGCCTTAGCCATAACTCAATTTCTCAGCCTTCTAAGATACCTTCAAACAGAAGCTGCTTTCCAGGTTGTTTAGAAGAACACAGCATGTACTGAAAAATATCCTCAGATTGTTGTTACAATTAAGAAGAAAAGTTGAAAGCCATGCAGGCCATTAGCAAAAACTGGAAAAGAAGAATGTGATTTAGCAAGAGCTACCAGAACTGTGATGGAAGATTTGAGAAAGAGCAGCTGGCACATTACTGATTAATACTATATGTGGAGCAAATTTCCCAAACTATTTATACAGGACTCACAAGCATAAAACATCCATTTCCTCTTGGCTACAGGAATTCAGCAATGCTGCTTCCCCTGTAATTCTTCCTAAAATGTCAAAGGTAAGCACAAAAGAAATGAACAGAACAAAAACTGAAACATTCAAGCTCAGGAAAAACGACGTCATGTTGAAACAAGCAAAACCATGAGTGCAACATTAACTACTACCTGGTGAAAGAGGGAGAACAGACAGGTCGCAGCCCCATTCAGGTGGGGTAAGACAGGCAGCCAGGGTTCATGGTGGTACACACAGGACCCCAACAGCACCTGCCCTTCACCCCCGTGTGGAACACGCCAACACAGCGCAGGCACTCCCTGACTCATATCACAAACCACCTACAAATACCTGAGCACTCATAACTCTAATAAACTTACAAATCTCGTTTATAAGAACACAATTTTACATTGGGTAGTACTAAAGCCAGTATGGGTCATACAAAGCTGTATAGGAGGTATAGAGCTATAAAAAAACCTAAACTTGAAGAAGGGTAAAAAAACATGCATATTTTGAGAAATGAATGAGAATTAAACTCCTACCTGTGGAATAATAAAGAACTGAAACTTATTATGTTGCATGCTCAATCCCAACCCAGCTTTTCTACTGGAGTGGCTTTATGAGAGGCTGGAGCACAGAAGGTCCTAAACCTCACACTCCTGCAGTTTGTTCCTCTCTCCATCCCAAACCTCACTCATCTGCGGGTTTAAGAGAGGAATGGGCCAACCTTGCTGAGCTGTCAGGTTGCACTCCAAAACCTGCCTACAAGGAGAGTGCCTGGCAGGCACCAGGGATGCTGTTTTCAGTCTAGAAAATGCTAGAAAATGCCACTGGGACCTAACCCAGACAGGCTGGGGTCACAGTGGCCTCGTGGGGTCACCCCAGCAGTCCCTATCTCTGCCCTTTCTCCAGCAATTACTGTGTCAGCTCAGACCAGCACTGTCAGGAAATGGAGCTCCCAGGAACTGCACATCTTGTAGCTTTTGCTGTGATGGGGAGTCCACGCAAAGGTGTAAACCAAAATGTTTACCACACTGATGGCAAACCTACCCCTGGAGTCACACCGAAACAGGCACTGGCATGGCAACCCTTAACTCTGCAATAACCACTACAAGCCTTGACTGTACATCAGCATAGACCAATTCCAGAGCAGAAATACAATGGAGATGCCCAACTTGAATTTCGTACGCACAGAGTCTGTCAGTGCTTCCTTTCCAATCATTACCTTCGTTAACTGGTGAACTGCCACTACCTTGAACAAAAAAAACACAAGAGCTTGTGATAATTAAGTTTTTCCAAGAAGTATTGGAGTCCACAAACAAAAACCAATTCAATATTGTTTTTCTAAGCTGAAGAAACTGTTGATGCTTATTTGAATCAGAAATGCAAAAAAGTTAGAGCACCACAAGCAAGCATTTGCATTAAAATTCAGTCCCCACAAAGGACAAAAAAAAAAATAAAATCAACCTGTCTGCAAACCTTCTAAAAATACTTTTTTCATTCTTTAATAAGATATAGTGATTATTTTGCACTGTAGAGCTGGGTATTTTAAAGAAGCGTCATGATTATGCTGCACCTACGTGCATATATATAATTTATATAGTTAAGTCTTTGATCTTTTGCAAAGAGATTCAGAGTTTGTGAATCTTTTCCCTGCAGTTACAACTTCAGTTGTTTCTTTACAGCACCACCAGATGGGGCTCACTTATAGCTGAAATCCTTGAACATTACACAATTTTATACTACAGACACAATTTCTATCGTACACTTACATATTTCTACTGCATGAACATTCATTTTCAGAGTATATTTGCACACTTTTCATCTCATGAAAAAATCAATATTTTTAATTTACTGATACAACTGGTTATGGATTTTTAAAACATTTTTTTAACAACAACATTAATCTCAGAACTATCATTACATTGTGTGCCCAGTTTAGATCAAGTTGACAGCAGTAAGAAGAGAGGATATATTGCTTGAGAACTACAGTGCCAGCTTTCTAACTAGTTACCAGGTTCATGGGATCTGTGATGGGAACTACCTCATTACATGCCTTAGAGGTACAAAATGCTTTCAAGCATGCTACATCCAGTTTCAGCATAAACAACAGCAGTAAAAATCAAATGCAACGCTTTTGAGCATTATTTCAATCTATTAAGAAACGTTCAATATTATTTTGATGTACCAACATCCTTCCCTCCCCTTTTATTTTTTTTAAGGTCAAAAAAGGAGGAGTGAAACCTCTTGCTGTACAGCTGGAAATTCAGTCAGGGAAATGCCCTATTTTTATCACCTACTTTCTCTCTTTCTGAAGGCTTTCCTTGCTACATTATTTTCTCCCCTCTTCCCAGTTATATATGAGCAGTAATTCCCCTAGAAAATAACTGAGCTTCCATTTTAGCTATTCAAATTTCTCAGGACGGATTTTGTGAGTGCAGAAGGGCTTTAGCCCATTCTCTCAGTCCAAGTAAGCAGCCCTGGGAACTCTCTGGTTGATGTCAATCAGAAACGTACCATGCCCAGGTTAAGCAGCAGTAGGGACCCTCAAATGCCTGTTTGATAGGAAGTTGACATAATGGCAGACAAATAGAGGATATAAGAATTGCAAAATGGGAGAGGATAACTGCAAGTCCATTAGCTGCCCAGCCACAGTCCTGAGAATATCAAACTAAAATTAAAGCAAATGTAAATTCATTTCATTATTGATAGTTTAGAGCCGTAGATGACAATACAAAAAATTCTATGACTTCATATTTGAAGACTCCAGGGGGCTTAATCACACCTGGCTTCTGCACAGGCTAATCCTAATGCTGTATTAAAAACTATCTCAAACACAGAGTGCCTCTGACTACATGGTTTGGCAACACCCACCTGATTTACATGGTGCCTACTACCATAGCTCTCCACTGATATTTTTCAACAAACATAATCACAAGAATATCTTTTCAGCCAGCAAAATTTCAGACAGCAATTGATTATCTCTCAAGACTCATCAGATTTTAAATAAAACCTGTATGCAGAAAAGAGTCTTCCATACATCACTAATACACAGTGACAAAAGGCAGCCCTGACCAGCAAATGTTATGATACCAGTTCATTTCTTTAAATGGGTGCCTGAAATGAAAACATTTCAATCCTAAGACAGGACTTGACAGAATCATACAGACTTTTCAGATCATATCACTTGTTAAGGAGATTGATTATTTCAGTCTAATGTTTCAAATAATTAGATACTTAAAAAAATATTAGCCTTCTTCTGCAATATTTCCTTTTAGTGGATGCTGGATTTACCCCCGACATTTTGAATTTAATATCACACTAACATACTTCTGAGAACAACCTCTGAAACTGTGAAATTAGGAAAACAAACACTATGGAAAACAACAATTCAGTGGTAATGCTTCCTAATTTCTGCCTTTCACAAAATATTGTTAGCTGTTACACTTTAAGAGATCTTTGTTTCCTCCTTGATGCTGAAGAAATTTTCCTGGTTGCTGAGGTAGAAGGGAGCTGAAGCAGTTTTCCTGAGCAGGCACAGCCCCCCAGTGTCCCTGGCCCTGGCTGCAGGCCAGGAGAAGGCACAGGGGCAGAGTGGCCCAAAGTCACCAGGGAGAGGAAGCAGACGGCTCAGCAGGCACAGTCTGCCACAAATATCACCCAGTGCCACTCCTGGCCGAGTGCTACAGCTGGGCAGAGGGAGTCAAAAGTGAAAATAAGGAGTAACGAAACAGAAAATAAGGGAATTAAGGTCTGATAATCCAAAATATAAGAAAAGGAGGGGAGAAAAGGAATTACCTCCTGCTTAGCCAGCTCTCCCAGCAGGCTAAAGCAGTGGACAAAGCTACGTCACAGAGGTGAATGAACAAGAAGAATGAAGTGCTGGGGCTTGCAAGAACAAGTACAGTCATCATCACATACAATGTTGAAAGATGTTCAGAAGCTTCAGATCACTTGCTTTTTAGATGTTGATGTTTATATGAACCAACCCCAGCTTCTCAAATCTTCCAGGTTCTTTCACTTCTGGTTTTGAAGCGTAATGTTCGTGGTAACACTGACTCACAAATATTCTGTTTCTCCCAAGAAATCCAGGATGAGGAAAAGAATGATTTTTAAAAGAGATACATGGTCAAAAGCTCCTGTATAATTCCTTGAAAGGCCAATTTCCATCACATTTCAACTCCTCAACAGGCAGGTGGTTAAAGATTCTTAACAGCAACTGTCCCTTTTGTTAGCAACACCATTTTAACGAATACATTGTTATTACAATGGATTTGGAGGGAAAATAACAAGGTTATTCTGCAGCTAGTACAGTAGCAGACAGAGAAAGCTGAACACAACCAGCACTTAACATTGAAAAGTGAACTAGCAGCAAAAGAGCTGCTATGGAGCAACTTGAGAAGTTGGATGAATTTACTCCACTGAACACCTCCAGTACATAGCCCAGTTTATTCTGACTTCAACTATTGAATCCAGCAAGAGAAGCATATTCTTTTCTTTTATGCTCTAGAGTGGTACAATACAGACCCAAATGTATATCTTTGAAATATAACCTTTGTTGTGCTAATGGAGTATGTCTAAATGGTAATCTGACCCAATCACTCCCATTTTTCATAAAACATGAACATGTTTTTCAGCTTTCATACTAATAGTTTTGCTACCTTGATCCTATGAACAAACCCAACCAGAACCATTGCATCCAATGCAATCTGTCACAAATTTTTGTTTCACGTTTGCATGATCAAGACATTATTTCTGTCTCTAAAGGCTGCAGAGTCCTGGTAGACTAAGTGAGATCCAGACAGCTATTCTTAGCCCCATCTGTGACTTTCAGTGTAAGGCTTGTGACCCAAATGCATCTGAAAATGTGTTGTCTTCTGCTGTAACAACCCCTTGGTAAGGTGAGCACCAGGAAAAGGTTAGACCACTGCTACAACAGCATTTATAATTCAGCAATTAAGGCTGGTGGACACAAATTTTTGAATTTCCTCATTCTTCTGGCTCCAAAGTGCAGGAGAAGAGTTTTGGCACATCAAATAAATTTTAGCAGACTGACCTTGAACATTCATTCATTCTTACAGTACACCAGCAGCTATAAAGAAACATATTTAAACATAAAGCCCTTCCCCGAAGAGCTTACATTTGAATGCTTGACAAGACCATGACGAGCAGTAGGAAGGCAGAGGGATGCACACTGAGAAAAGGAAGAGTCACAGTAATAGGATCACAAGACAACTTCACTTAGCAAGGGTAGAGTTTGCAAGTCTATGAGCTTTCCAAGAACTAATTACTTGCTCTTGTGGGCAAAAAAAATAAAACTGAACACTTAACAGTTTTAAGTGGAGCTGAATAAATGTGGAGGAAGAAATAATGTTTGATATAAAGTGTGAAAAGGAAAAGGTCTCAAGGCTCATATAATTTACAGAGGAGGCAAACAAGAATTGACAGGTCACAGAGATAGGCCAGGGCAGAACTGGAAACAGTTCTGGAAAAACAAGAACAAGCTTCAGCATTTCTCGTAGAGCAGAATCTGAACGGATCAGAAAAAAAAAAAAGGTAAAAAGTTAATTTCAAGACAATATAATAAAATATTTAAAAGGCAAGTACTGAAATGTGGCATTTGTACTGAACACACTTGATTGTCAGTGCAAATGCCATAAAGTTTAACATTTTAGCTTGAACAGATGCTTAATTGTATGCACTTAATGAACCATCATAAACCAGGAAGATTCCTGATATGGTTGTAAGCAATGTGTTACACAGTGTAATGGCAGGGACAGATAAAGGAATCTCAACCTGATTGCTGTGAACAGGGTATGGCAGACACGAATAACCAGAGAGCTGCTACGGTCCTGATTTTTAAAAAGCCTTTAAAAGTTAAAGCAGGCAAAATCGTTTTGTCTGAAAATGACAGCGAAGGTCCTCGATTTCAGGAGGCAGCACTGGCCTTCACTGAGGCAAGAAATGGACATTGTGTTACTTCTAATACAGTCTAAGGATAGGTATGGCACAACAGAGTGGTACAAAAAAGTAGTAACTCTAGAAAGAATTCCCGAAACATGAAGAAGCTGTCTTTATTTCTGTCCCCTTCCCAATGTGACTCATATTAAAGGCTTATGACACTTTTAAAGAGAATAGTGGAATATTTTCAGAAAAATACCCCTTATCACAGATCACATCTAGTTCTTTTCATTTACAGAAAAAATTAAAGGCACAAACCCCTTTCATTAATGTAAAGTGTCCTTAGTGTCTTCTGAAAATTTCACATTCAAATGTAATGACAAAAAGCATACACTTTAGTTTTATCCATTTTACATAGTTTCCCCTATTAACTTTTGGAAGAGTTTGTTAAACTAAGATCATATCTAAAGAAAAATTTTAATGACTCAGAAGCTTATGTCGTTGTAGCCTGCAGCTCTAAGAGAAAGCAAGTGCCCTAACACGCATAGTCCTAACCTACAACTGCCCCTTCAATAGGAAGCCATCAAGAAGTTAAACATGGGGAAGGAAGACATTTTAAATGTGTGGAAAGAAAACCAAGAAAACCTGTAGATGCTTCAAACAAAACAATAATGGAAAAAACAAGGTCAGATGCTATCAGAGTATGAAAAAAATGGTCACTTGAATGTCTCCTGGGACTTGAGCCACCGTGCATCACAATACTACTCATCTTTACGAATAAGTTGTTAATAATGCTTCAAGAGTAACGGATGAGTGGGGATGAGGGGGCACTGGTTCTTTCTTTTTCAAAGTTGTTTGCATCTGTGAAGTCCAAACCTGTTCTAGTAGTCTCTCCCATGGCGCAGACAGAACGGCACACCTGCCTTGCTCTGCACCTCCCTCACAGTCCATCTATCCCAGCATAGTTTGTTCTCTCCACACTCCTCCACAGCCAAAAACCTACACATACAACTGTGCTCAGGCACTTTGCCAGGGAGATGTCCCAGCAGCCAATCAGGAGAAGAGAGGGTGCAGAAAAGGGGGACACCAAACATAGCACTCCCAAAATCTCCACTGGCCCTCAAAAGTATGCAGGGAGCAGGTGGGCTCTGCTCAGCACTCCTTTTCCTTCCTCTGCTGAAGGACAGGCCATGCCAGTACTCCCCTTCCAGTTCTGAGGAAGGGGGATGCACAAGGAGTTGGGATGAGGTATTACAGAGCAAGCTGTAATACCAAGAGATTCACCACAGGTTTCCAGGACCGACATCTATTACTTCTGGTATCACCTAGATGCTGTTGTGATTTCAAAATATTGCATATTGCTGCATGAGGATGTTACACAGCACCTCTGGGCTCAATCAGCAAGACCTTGATTTTTCCAGCCTCTGTTACAGAAAGCGTTAGATTTGTATCATGAACACAAGCACATTATGAATAACTACATTAATTATCTGGAGAAGTTAATCGAAAGGTTGCACACTACACTCTCACTGACATTGTTTAATCTTTATGTGCATTATGCATACTAAACAAATCCGCAGCTCCCGCACCAAACAGCCAGAATTCCAGAACTCTAAAGACAAGACTGCTGAAGTAGGATAATTTCTTGTACTTGAGGTTCAGCATCTGGCATTTTCTGAAATCTTCTATTCTTTTTTTTTTTTTTAAAAGGATTCAGCTATGGAAACACGGTTTGTCAAAGGGCTATTGATCTGTGTGTACACCCCTCCTCCCACTTCAATGAGTGTGAGGGGGAACTGGGGTGCCTGTTAAACCAAAACCACTTAAATACATTTAAAGGTACCTTGTGACACGCACTTTAAGGAAGGGCTGCTCTGCATGTTTCCCGGCTCGCGGCTCCTTGATGCTCACTGCCATGCTGCAGGAGGCATCCAATCAGAGCGGCTGCCACTGAGGGCCAGGGAGGCGGCCGGCGAGTTTGATTTTCTATTCCAGCGACAGTGCAGGGGATGTGAGGCACTGAGTGTGTATGGCACGAATAATGAGTTGTACTAATTCACAGAAATTCACTTTTTTTTTTTTCGCAGTCACACACTGCTCCTTTTTTCTACAGACCAAGACTTTGAAAGTTCATTTTTATGTGTCATTTACTTCCCCAGGGTGTAGAGCCTGCTAAAAATACCACCATTTCTTCTCCTCTGATAACAGATTATTTATGCAAAGGCAGAATAATTATTCTTGACATACTGGAAGGCTCTCCCTCCCCGCCCCCTCCTGCCCCCAACTAAGGTAGTTTCATAAAACACAGAGAAGGTCAATATTGTCAGCTAAAGCTCAACATTGAACATGAGTCTCTCGAACTCAAAATGCTGGAAGGCTTGTTAAAGGAAGGAAATTATTTTGCAGTTGTACAGGGCATTTGATTTGAAAGCATAAAGGGAACGCAACTGGGACAATGAGGTTTCTGTAACCAGTTACCCCATTCAACCCTGAAGAAAATGAAGAAAGATTTGTATGGTGTAGAAATACAGCAGCAATTAAAATAGACAGAAATATATGTGGGGGAAATCCTGACAACTGGCATCAAGAGGTTAACTCTTCTTTTCTTTTTAATCAGTAACTAGTTCTGTCATCTTTTGGTTCAGTGCAAAATCTCCCCAGAGAAGCGCCTCCATTCTTTGAATGTCCATAAGGCAATTAGGTTTTACATTTTTAAAACTGAAGGGTTTTACAGGATGAACCAATTTATATGTTTCCATAATAAGAAAAGACTCAGGGCTACTGAAATATCTATTTCAAAATGGCTTAGGTGGTGCATTATTGAATCCTACAAAGCCAAGGGGCTTCCAGGTCCCAGAGTCTTTAACAGTCATTTTGAGGGAACTACCTGGGCAGAATACAGAACAGCTTCATTTTTGGAAACCTGTAAAGCAGCCATTTGCTATTTGGAGTTCCTTCGACATGGGCAGTACAGAGACCTGCAAAGAGAGGTCCTGGCTTGAACACAGGCACCCAGAGGTAGAAGGGGGCTCCCACAGCACTGGGTGCTCATGTTTCTTTGCTCCTGAGCCTTTTTATTGTCTTAATGAATGCTGGTCAAGTCTCAGTCATAAAAAACAATTGGGTGGATATAGCTGTGAGCAAAAATGGGTGATAGCTTTCAAACTGGAATAGTGTAACAGCTCTATCTACCAATTAAAGCCATTCAGTGAACAAATCTGATGATTAACTGGATATGTAATTAAGCCTTTATTATTAGTCTAATTGGATGGTTAGGGGAATTATTAAAGCTGTTAAGATTCTGTGTAGCAAGCTGACTGTGCAGTACAGGCAATATGAAATTCAGCTCATTACAAGCAAGGCCAAATGAACATATTTTAGTGGAAATTTGAGACAGCTGCATCCAAGTCTTTCAAAACAAACCCAAACAAACCTTAAAGTCGCGAGTTCAGCTCAGCAGAGAGAGCTATAATGCTCCACTTGAACATGCATGACAACAACCCAAGCACAGACCCATTTCCAGGAAGCTAAGGAGAGAAGAGAGCTTTTTCTGTGATGCTGGCTAAAACATCCACCCTTTCCCCCATCCTCACCCCCGTCATTTCTGACACCAGGATAAAGAGGAATTTTTACAACAGAGGTATCTGACAAGCTGGGCACTGAAATACAGCTCCTGAAGTGTTATGCAGAACAGAAGACTGGTTGATTCCTGAAAGAACTTGGTGTTCCAAAATCTCATCTTGGGAACTTAGAAGAATAAGAGGGAAGGTAAATGCAGACCACTGTGTAGACCTAGCAAAACACTTTCCATGACTATTTAGTCCATGTTCTACCCATCCCATGTCAAAGTCTGGACTCAGCAATGGTAACACGCCAAGCTGAGAGCCAGGCCTCTCATGTCCCTTACCAATGGCAGAAATCGCTCATCCTCACCTCTCCTTACCAAAAATTAATAATAAAGAAACTTATAAGGAAATTCCCAGGCTTACCTGGTGACTGAGAAGGGAACTTAAGCAACATTTAGGTAAGTGGAATTGATTGTTGAAGAGTTATCTCCATTGGCAGACACAGATTGTGCCAAGTGAAGCCCCTCAGTCCTTCTTATCACCAGCCCAAACACATAATAAAATTCTAACAACAACAGAGATATAGACAACTCCTATGCCTGCAATTAATACCAATGGAAACCCCCCCCCCCCCCCCCGCCATGTTTCAGATGTAATCACACTGCTTTAAAAATGCCAAAAGCAAGATGACACATGATCACAATGCTCTTGCATACAGACAGAATATATCTAACTCTCTGTGGAAACCAGCGATAGATCTGATCTGCTTTAACACTCCGGATAAGATGAATCTTGTAAGTGACTGTAAAAGTGATACAAAATGCTACAGAACTCACAGTGTGTGTTTTGGGTCTGATTTAAGTTCTCCTCTTCCCCTGTATGAGCTACACACTATTACTGCTACGAAAAAATTTTGTTCAGATGCAATTTCCTCAACTCAAGACCATGTAACCAACAATAGTTTTCTCTGGAAGAAAGCCTGGTATGGACCAGGCATCAATACCTCCAAGTAAATAAACATAGAGAAACAAAAGAAAACAACACATTCAAAAATATTATTAATTCAAAAACAATTAATTCAAAAACTTGGTTTCTAGAATAACGCAAAGAAATTGTAATTAAATTAAATTAGTATACATTAAAAAAAAGGGTGTACACTAACATTAATAATCAAAATCTAAAGAGACTCCATTTTATCTATACATATGAGATCAGTTTTGGTTTTTTCTTTTGTCCATTAAATTACAATGCTTTCTACTTTCATGTGTGAAAAAGTTTCCTTATTCTGTAGAGTATCATGCCACAATGGTTACTTAATAAACAAGCAAACTAGAAAAAAATAATTTCACAATTTGAAATAATTTACTTAATAGGTTAAAAAAAACCCCTAAGAACAAAAGTTCACAAGTAATCCAAATATTTTCTCAAAAACTCAATTGGAATGCAATTTGAGTTTTTATATTCAAATTGACACATACGATTATATCTTACATATTAAAATACTGTGATGTGAGAAAATATGGAAGGAAGGAGTTAATTACAGAAAGGCACTCAGTCACAAAAAATACATTAGAAGAGCACGTATTAGGAAGGCCCTTGGAGCAGCTGCAGTTAGAAGAACAAAGTTCAAGAGAATATGTTTGCAGGACAATATGGATAGAGCATTGTTTAAACAGAAAGAAACCCTAAAGCATCTCATACAGGCGACTCAATAAAATGACATATTAAGCTCTTCAAAGGAATGTTGCTGCTTGTCCTTGATAAAATCTGGGGCACACACACACACAAAGAGGTGGAAAAACCATACTGCACAAAACCTTAAACATGGGAGAGTTGATCTGGGCCAGATCTCCAGATGTACCTTGTGTTACCAATTTTCTCAGAAAACATTGGAAAAAATATGTCTTCCAAGTTACTGCAACATTTCAGTTTTATTTATTTTTCCAGTAGTTAAACATTTCATTTTTATAAAATCCTTTGAAGTTTATATAAAATAAGCAATAGACTTGTGTGAAAACCACTGCCACAGAGTTAATTATAAGCAGGCACTGAGCTTTTCCACAAACAAAATTGTTTTCAGTTCTTTTAGACTCTGACAGGAAAATCACAGGCTGATGAAAACCAGTTGGTAGCTTATAACCCCCTTAGTCCAAAAAATGGGTGTGCAAATCTGTACTGGTGTGTCTTCATAGACCACAGTGACTCTGCCTACACCGAACTGCCAAAATTGAAGCTTAAACAGCTCAAAGAAAAACATCATCCTGTAAAAAGAAAAAAAACAAAGGAAAAACAAATAAACCAACCAACCCCACACATTTTTACATTTTGGTGACAATTCATCATCTCTGGGGTGAGGTGAGTGTTTCTGAGGTCAGCCTTCCACGACATGAAAGTAAACTGGAAGATTTCTATGTATTTTCATAAGAGGCCACATAAACCTCAAGAGAAAAAAAAATATCCAAGGCCACTGGAAAAAGAAAATACCACTGGTATAAAGATGACATTGCAACTTACTGAATAAATTGCAACATCCTTCAAGAGAGAGGTGAATCAAGTCTGCTATTTCACTATTTTATTCTCCTATAAGAAAGATGAAGAGCTGTCATTCATCCAAGTAGGATGTTTATTTTAAAGGAAAATAGGAAAAAATCCTACCAATAATATTCCAGATCAAGAAACTTTTTAAGTGTCAGCCAGTTTTTCTCCAAGAATTTTGCACTGGGCTGCTGTAAGCAGCACCTACACATCATGGACAAGGTTGGGTGGGTTTCTCCTGCCCCTCTATTCAATAGTTTATAAGGGACTGAGAATCCCTAATAAACAGCAACTTCATTAGTACTCTCATTATCATTTAGAAAACAAGGACTGTAAATTCCACAGTGCGTAGTTTAGCTTGAACCTGATTTGTAATATTATACAAAAGCTTTCTGAAGTGGAAAGTAATTGCATAAAAAATAATATTATATCTTCAATGAGTTAATAAAATTTTATTCTCGGTAGAGTCTCTAAAAATACTCTCAGTGATGCAAATATCCATGACAAATAAAGCATACAAACCCAAAATTTCTAAGGCTGTACAAAATATTAGGCAGGATACAGGGCCAGCTGGAGAATGCCATTCATTAAAAAATATATGTGAAAATTCCCCGTCCCAAAGGCTTCTCATAGCACTTCTAATTTTATTAAAGTTGAAAGAGATTTCATTCATTTCAAGTTTTAGAAGAAAGTTGTAGATGGAAAGAGTGCCTTAAGAAAAAAAGAAAGAAAATATTTTAAAAACCTATTTTCGTCCATTCATACTGATCCTAATTCATCTTTTTTCCACATAGGAGCCTTGAAAAAGCCCAAGAACAAAGAATTGACATCCTTCCACTGTACACTGTTCTGCATTGCTGCCTACATATAGGTATGGTCTTTAGTTAACTCCAAACAAGTTCCTTTACTTATTCTTGAGAAAGCCTGATTTCAAGGTTTTGAGGTAATGCTTTGAGAACTACACTAAATGTCTCTGTCAAGCTGCTGCCAACTTGCTTGTATTTCTGTCCTATTACACTGTAAGGAAAGCACCAGTCACTATCAGACATAGAGGGCCCAAAAGCATTTCAAGTACTCAGAATAACATGATTTAATCAATGCACACACGCTCAGTTTCTTATTTTTCACAAAGTCTGATCAGCATTGTGTGATACACACAGAAAAAGTTAATATTTGAACTTGAAAATAAAAAAACTACCTGTCTGAATGAATGGGTAACTTTTTTTTTTTTTGGAACTTTTTGTATTTGGAATCACTACTTGTAGCAATAAAAAAGCATAAATCTCACAGAGCTACAAAAAGAGGTGAATAGGATAGAACAACCAAACAAGTACCCTGAAGCACTGAAGGTCTGGGACACTGGTGAGAACTGCTTGCAAGCTCATACCCTTTATACAGCCCAGTCTCTGTGCAGGATGGATATCAGAGTTTTCAGTTTCTTATTCTTCCCCAAAAAGCATGAGAAAATGACCAGTGAGAAAATAAAAGCAAGCCTAAAAAGGGAATGCACACTTCTTAAAATAACATCTTGAAAACTTAAGACTAAATTGATTTTTCTATGAAGTAGTAGAATTACAAAAGAAGTGGGAAATATTCGTATCTTTTAGCTGTCCCTCAAATATATTTACAGTACCAGCTGCCCCCCTGCACCCATAAAAATAGGTAGTGATCACTGCAGTAGAAGATGAAAATACAACTATCAAAGTAAAATTATGCTACTGAGACTCTACCAGAACCATAGAACGTCCTACAGAAAAAGGAGAAGCTTCTTCAAAAAATATGAATGGGTGGATTATGATCACTGTGCTATAAAAATCCTGGAAAACTACGTATCACTAGTAAATGCATCTTCAAATAACATTCAGCTTGAGTAACTATTAGCTATAGTTTACAAGCAAGGTAATTGAGAGCTGCTATATAGAACACTACTATCTATGATTTTAGGTGGCTAGTGTAAAACCTGTCAGCATCCAAGAAATGACTGCTGGTATACACCAAAAAAAGGAAGCTACTCAGAAAAGTGCCAGTGCTCTGTATTTCCAAGAGTCACTCATAAAATTGTGAAAATAGATGTGAAATTACTAGAAATCCATAAAAGGCTTCTTAATCACTAGATTTCTATCATTAACTAAAGTAGGAGAAAGTATATGTACATACCAAACGAAAAAAACAACACTTGTTCAATCTGCAATTGTACATAAGAAAGAATGGTCAGAATTATTTTGATTGACACCACTTCCCGGAGAGGAAAATTTCAAGCCATAAAAACCTAGTGAATATTAATTACTCATGTAGACAAGACTGTATTTTTGTGTTGTCCTACTGACTTTCAACACAACTTGTGTTTCTCAATCAGGACAAAGCCTTGGAAATCTTTCTATTGGCTGCAGACTCATGTGGTCTAGCTCATCCTGGAACCCTGAATTAATGGCCCCTGCCTTA
Organism: Corapipo altera; assembly: GCF_003945725.1. Taxonomy (NCBI): domain Eukaryota; kingdom Metazoa; phylum Chordata; class Aves; order Passeriformes; family Pipridae; genus Corapipo; species Corapipo altera. The sequence goes on along the minus strand of NW_020884894.1, from coordinate 2,359,911 downwards.
GATACCTGCTGGGAGTTGTGACTTACTTGAGCAGGACTAGCAACGTCTCCTGATGTTGTGTGTCTGCTGGTAGTTAAAAAAAGCAGTCATCACATCCCCAAAAGAAAGCAAGAAAAAAAGTAGGCAGATAGTAACACTGAAAAAGGGTAGGACAATCAAAACACTTTAGAGATATTTTGCAATTGAGAAACTGAAAAACCTTTGCCAAAATAACACAAAGACCAGTAGTTGTGGAAATCTCAAGGTAGGGTTTTCTAGCATGCCTCTGGCTTGACCACACCATTCTCATCCCACCATCCACATGTAGCACTCTTTCCAGTAATTCTTTTCTCAGGCTGAACACTGAGAAGATAATTATTTTTCACCCCTTTGTTCCCAATGTCTTCATTCAGTAAAGCTAGAGAAGTGTCTGCCCTTGTCTCTGTTCCACATCAGTTTTACAACCCAAGAGCATCTGATGCCCATTCCTGCAAGAAGGCATCAGTGGAAGCTCTGAAGTTAGTACATTATTAATTAGGTACCAAACCAAAATAACCCTTTGGTACAGAGTTCAAAAATTTTGGCCAAACCCATTTAGCTCTTACATGTCATCTCCTAGTTCAAACATTCAGCCAGTATGTCAGAAACTGAAAAACAGTCTATAAAAAGGGACGCCTTGTGTACTGAAAAGTTTCTGTCCTGCAGCGTAGTGTGAATATGCAGAAGAATCTGATGGAATAAATAGCTATAATTATGCCATCATGTGAAAGTGTTTCTGGTTTGCTGGAATGGATTTGTAAATCCATGTGTTTATTGTGGTTGTTACTGACACCTGAACAAGAGCTCTCAGGATAAACACTTCTACAGAAGTGTAGTCTTCAAGCCTTTTACTGTGAAAGAAAGACCTTGCAAGGTCAACTGTAGAGCAAGGGCAAAACCAGCAGCTCCACGCAGAGGCATCAAGCTGCAGCATGTGTGGTTCACATGCAGGACTCTAAGGAAACTCTGAAAACAGCAGGTCAAAGGAGAAAAAGGAAGAAGCATTACAGCATCAGCTAGGTCATGGTCTTAGCAGCTGAGCAGCAAAAGATACGTGAGGGCTGCTAGTGAACGAGAGGAAAAAAACTCACAACAAAACACAAAAAACCCAAGCTTTCTGCCAGCTCCTGAATATAGTCTCAAACCTGTCAGTGTTTTTTGACTGATTTCTAAAGAAGGACCTAAATGTGCTTAGCAACTACAAGCACCAAACACGGCAAAAGGTCAAGAAACATATTATAAAAATAATAATCTAAATGTAAAGGGCAAATTCTCACTTGTGGTTTTTCTGCTCAACAGACCCACCCCTTAATCAAAACAAGTTCTAATAAATGTACAGGTTAGCCTTGATTATCCAGTCTCAAGTTATTTGAAATTCCAGGATAACCTAAGATATATTGCCTTACTTATTTGCTGAAACTATTTTTACCAAAAAATTTAATTTTCCTTAAAGATTTTAAGAAATTTTGTATGTCACATATTAGACAAAACAGAAGCTGGGGATATCCTGTAGTGTTTAGTAATGATAATAGTTAATGTTTCTATAAAATGGTTTCCAGATCTGTGTTAATGTGCTTAAAGAAAGGCAGTGATGGGCATAGCTATTGTCCTGTGAGAAGAGAAACATGCCCAAGGTCAAACACAAACACACACAGAACTCAAGTTTCCCAAGTTCAAGCATGGTATCACATAGATCAGGTCTAAGCCACACAAAGAAGGATAAAGTCTTAATATCAGCGCAGATCAAGCTGATTCCAAGCACAAGACAAGAGCAGCGTGCTGTCCTATGGGGGCAGAGTGATGCCCCTGGAGCACAGTGCTGTGCTAGCACACCTGTATTGATTTGGGACTAGAGTCAGTAATCTGTATGGCATGATGTAGACACAGTGTGCTGAGAGCCCTCCCCAGTCACACTGCCAACCACAGCAACAGTCCCCACCTCTAACAGAGCCATTGCCCTCACTCCACACACAGCAACGCCTGCTATAGTCATGGACAACACTGAACACATGGAAACAAGCACTCCTAAGAGCCATGCCCTCCTCCATTTTGAAAACCTAAGCTAAACAGTTTCATTTTTAATAAAATACAAAGTACTCCACCATCCTTGATGACTTCTACATTCACTTACAGCAAATATTTCAATCCACAGGGACCTTTAGGCCCTGCAAATTTATTTTTTTATTTTTTTTTTTTATTTTTTTTTAGGTCTTGGTCATCTTCCTCCCTAGCCTTTGAGGTTAAACAGCTTAAATGCAGCTGTTAATCATCTTCCTTGATGAAGTTAATGAGTATATCATGTCCTCATCTGAATTCTACCTACTGGGAAGGAATCCAAAGCAGCACCTAATTTAAGGCTGCCTATATAAAACTACCAGACTCCAGCCTATGTACTCAATTTTTGTCTTTTCGTGTTGTTCTTACCTTATTTTTGCCACACAATTATCTGTGCAGATATGAACTACCTGGCTAAATCTGCAAGGCTCCTTTCGCACCAAAAATTTATATTTCTCCTAAATACCAACTTCTATCCTTCCCAGGGAGAACTTGATCCATTTATATAACTTACCCTTACTGGTTAATCCAAAAATACCAAACTTCTGTTTAGATGTTTAGCTGTGAGCTCAGAAAACACATAGTCCTTTCATAAGAGTGAAAATATTCCAGAAATACTAAGTAAATAGGTACCTTTTTTTTTAATATAGAGGCAGTATAAAGAAATTTAAATTCACATGAAAATACATCATTAATTTGAATATAACATTGTGGCTAAATAAAAATTAAAATTGTTTGAATTATGAAACAGGTGCAAAATATCTGCATTAATTAAATATTGCAGCACCTTGATTCTCAATCATAACTTGATAGCCATATTAAAAGAGGGGGTTTATCATACCTGTAAAAAAGAAACAGTTTTAAAACTGTAATCTATGAAGATACACACACACAAAGCTCTGTCATACGACCCAGATTATTGCTATTTGTGTGGGAGGGACAGTGAGGATGTTTTTGTGGGCAAGACACACATATTGTTTGCTTGCATAAACCTCACATAGTACAGTCGTGGCCCTTATATTTGTTAACACATTTTACTTAGTGACAGAAATGTGTACACATTTGTAATGAACAAATTTGGAAGCCCTTTATTTGTTAATTTATACATCTTTTACATGAGGTCAGAATTCCTCAAACATGTAACATTCATACAACTAAACAGATTCATATATGGTACATTGATGACCTGATTTAGTGCCAGAGCTCACACACACACGCAGACAAAATGAAGATAAGGTAGATTCTTTTGTCAAAGATGTATTTGAGATTAATGGCAAGCTGGCAGACTGAATGGGTTCCACTGCACTGAGGCAATTACTGTAGTAGGTAAAGCAAGTGATAAAGATTTATTTAGTACAAGGCTGATATTCATTAATCTCTTTAAACCCCATGTTAAGGTTGTTTAAAGTACTGTAGTTCTTCTCTGGAAAGGTCTGTTGAATCTATGACAGAAAAGGCAGACCTGCATAAATGCAGTGCAGGTCTCCACGGACTATGACATTTCTATACCTCCACAGGGAGGCAAGTATTTTAGATTAGTTTGGTTAGCACTGCAGATGCAGCATGCTGATTTACTAAACTCTGATGCAAGTTCCAAAAATAATTAGCTTATCAAAGATCCACTTCCCTTCCTCTCTTTTATTAGTGTGCTAAATATGGCATTGTTGCAAGGAAATAATTCATTTCACTGGTATTCAGACATTAAGCACAGATTTGTCAAAATTGAATCCTTTTTAGAAAGAGCTTGTTTTCAGTGCTCACTTCTTTTGAAAGATACTCATGTTACACGATTAACTAAACAAATGTCATTCAGCTGTATAACTCCTTCCACACTATTAGGTAAAAACAAGGAATTAGTAAGCATTTCTGAAAGTCGAGTCATTTTACTGATCCAACATCATCAGAGCAAGCAACACAACAGACAATTAAACACACACATGGCACAAAAGCTTTTAATGAATTGGCTTTGAGGTGCCACACAAGAAACTTGTTGAATGGAGAAGAGGCTAAAATTTCATACTTCTCTGGTAGATTTTTTGTTACACCTATTCATTTAGGAGGGCTTTTTTCCAAGGAAAAAAAACATCATTTTGATTTGGCATACAGAAAATACTCCCTTTGAAATACGTTAGTTCCTTCAGTGTGTAAGCAAGAGTTGTTTCTCAACACATCAGTAAGAAAGAATATAATTTCAAAAACCACGGTCAAGGTTCCCAGTTACTATTGGCATGCATATAAATAATCAGCAAGACACCCACAGCCCCTCCTAATTTTTTATCTTCAGAAAGCATATTAAAATGATTTATTTCTAGCCTGCTACTCATAGTGAATGCAAGTCAACCTCTCCTTACCTTGCCAGTGACAGGGATATCAACAGAACCCCAGGTACCAACTCCCCAGTGAACCATGCCTGGGGCAAAATCAGCTGCAATAATTCCAGCAACTGGAAATAAAAAGGAATGTTAACAGTAGAAGATAATCCAGCACACATTGAAGTTACATCAACGGCTTACATTATGTAGCAGATAAAAATAAAAACCACCAACTGTAAATGCAAAAATATATTCTATGAGCAGAGAAACATATTTTAATCAATTTCAATTAGAATATATTTCAATTTCTATATTAAAACTTTCTTAAACTACTAGAATCATGCAGAAATGGAATTGTAAAAACCAGGTTTGCACATAAAAGCAGACCAAGTCAGCAGGTGCCATCTTAATTTAAATAGCAATATAATAACCATTTTTTGTAAGTGGGGTTTTTTTGTGTTTTGTTTTTATATTTTTTTTTAATGAAGTTTCATACTGTAGGGTTACTTAACACAAGTTATTACAAAAATTATGGAGTTGGCCCAGTGCTTCTCTAATATTTTTTCACCCATACACTTTCTTATCTCTTCTCTCCCTCTCTCTATGTGGCCTCTACTGTTTCGTATCTTCATTGAAATGCCTTCCAGAAATGCCTTTGTGCTGACAGAGTTGCCTTTTCCAAAAGAGCAAAATTCTCCAGAGACTGGGGTTTCCAGATCTGAATGCTTAATTTCATATTCCAGCCCAGCAAGGGCAAGGATTCAAAAATACTGCATCAGGTAATCAGACTACAAGGGCTAGTTATGTTGAAATATTTCCTTATTTTCCAATGCTGTTTCAATATTAACATCTATCAAAATATTTTTGAAGAGCTGTATTAACATATCATAAGCTTAACATCCAATCTATCAGTAACTCTACTCACTATCCACAGAACTCTATGCCAGTTATTAAATGAAACTACAAATAAAGAATATTTTTATCATGTTAAATATCTGCTTTCCAAAACAATAATAAAAACCAACAAACCAGAAGACTCAAAACAGAAAACAAGCAAGGCCCACAGAAACACAAACACTTCTCTCCCCTCAAAAAACAAACTCAAAACTCTTCAAACTTTGCCAGTCGAACAGCAGCAAATTTTTAGCAACCACAAGTTCTTTTTATCCCAGTTATTAGTTGCTTTCCTTTCGTTGGCTATGAGGTAAATAAAACTACTTTTTCAATATACAAAAATGAAAAAAAAACCCCTCAAACCCAAAACATTTGGCCCTGAATTTAGGAGAAAAATTATCTTAGCATCACATACATCCCACCAGTGTTACAGCTGCGTTTCATTGCCAACTTCAGTTTACATTCAGCTTAGAGAAGTTCTAATCATGATTTTTTTCCTAAGTCTTCTGTGCTGACTCTAATACTTGAAAGGTGTCTTTATTAGTTTCCAGGCCAAAATCTAGAAATCAATTTATCTGACTGAACAAGAATTACATAAAAGAACTATTAAAGTCTCTAATAAGCAAAACATTTCCTCCTCTTTCAGGTTATTTCTTAAATGCTCAGGTATGGAGTGTTTAAATACAAGAAGAAATTACATCTTCCATGTCATTTGTCTTCAGTTTCAAACTGTATCTCCAATAAAACCATCATATAAATGTAATTCTATGAATTAACTTTATCTATGGGATTGTTATTAATTCACACAATCTGTTGTTGTTGTCTGTAACCTGCTTGTAAGTAGTGATCAGTGCACTCAGAATTTTCAGTCATCATTACCTTCTAACAAAGGTACAAATTTCTAAACAGTAAGTTACTGATCTGCATAACATGGGGCTCTTTCCTCCCTTCTCAATACCAATCACAGAGTCCCTTTATTACTTGAAATACCTCTAATATCATGATCAAGTAAGGTAAACAAAATATCAAGGCCAAAACTACTTTTGAAAAAAACCTTGAGTTAGTACTTTTTTTAACAGGTAACATCAGCAAAAAACCAAACATCCAAACTAATGTATTTTGTCCTTCAGTGACGTTTTCAACACCTGGTACAAACAGAAAGATATACAAACAAAATTATTTCTTAGCATTGCACCCTCTCCTCACAGGTATTCTCCACAACATCCCTCCTATCACTGTTCTGATGAGTTTTTCCTTGCAAAGCAATATGTTAAAACTCTCCTTTTTTTCAGGATAGCTACGTTTCATAAGAAAGGTTTTGAAAGGGATTGCTATGGAGTGCACACAGACTGTATGGCTCAGCTCCTTTCAGGGTTGTAAGATACAGGCATGAGATTGGGATGGTGGGAAGCAAATGCAGACCTTGGGAAGCAGACACTGAACTCTCTGACCAGGTCCTCCCACTCAGCCCCCAAAGCAGGCAGTGCACTTGTCACACCAGCTCAGGGCTCCTGAGCAAGGCTCCGACAGGAGGTGCACGAGAAGCTCAAGAGGGCTGCTTGGAGATCCCGTGTGAAGAGGACAGCTTGAGCCTGGCTAACAAGGACAAAGGACTCTGGGTCTGGGCTATCTGCAGATGGGCACAGGGCAAAGAGCAGAAGCAGGACACTGCCTCTTGTCCTGTCATTGGGGACCAGCAAAAAGAACCTTGCCCTGACTTTTTCACACTCTTCTTCCAGGTATTTGAAGGCACATTGATAAAATCCCCTGAACCTTTTCTTCTCCAGGCTAAACAGTCTCATCTGTTTCAGACTTTCCTCTGGGGAGAGATGATTCAAAGATGATTCCTTAATCATCTCTGTGGCCATTTGCTGGACTCTGTCCAGCAGCTCCACCCCTCGTTTGCCTACAGTACTGGCTAACACAAGAAGGGGAGAATTCATGATGCTACAAAAGTTGTTATCACAATTTAAACATGGTCATGTTACTCATAAAAGGTGAAATCATCTGTGAATTTATTCATATTCATCAAGAGTGCTTGCCAAACCACAGTACCAGACGATCACATTTTCTGTGTGAACCAAATCATTTACAGAAAAGCTATTTTAAACACTGCTTATAAGAATTTCCAATATTTTCATGTCCCAATACCTCTCAAGTCAGGCTCCCTCAGTGCCCTTAGTCAAATGATATCAGCCTCAGAATGAGAGAAAGATTTTAACAAATACATTTTAGAAATCTCAAAGTGATTAAAGTAGTTTTTCTATGCATAGTAATGAGGTGGTTTTCAGGTTTGCTCTTAAAGGGCTCAAAGCAAGTTTTAAGATGTGATCTCAGAGCTAAAAGTGACATGCTCACCAGAAAGCTGGAAGTGGCCCCTTTACATTATTACACTGAAGCCTAACGTTTCTAACACACTGGATTGTAAAATACCTGTCTTTAATCTCATTGTTATCACTAAAACTGACCCTAGGCTTTAGGCCAAGGTACTCTAGTTAGAAATTCCACAGCAAGAAAGAGTAAAAATAGTTACTAGTAGGGGAATTTTAAAAGACCAAATAAAAAAATACTCATTTAAAGGCAGAACTGAAGGTTAAGAATAATTTTAAATGACAATAGCAAAGTCATCACTTACTGAAGATGCCAAAAGCATTTGACAGCCATTTTTCCATATATCTGTGTGATTTGCACTATTTCTCTGCTTCACAGGTAATAAGAATTTATGCTAAAGAGTGGTATAATTGTGTAACCATATGTAAAATATACTCAATCTAAAGATTTAAAGGGATTGCAAAAATTCTGGTTGCTTAGAATTAGTTGTAAGTTCTTGGTAGAATTTTTGGTGTCCTGTATTTAAAATAGATTTCTTGAAATTGCTGAAAAACTAAAACAAGAAAAAACAAAATAAGAAAAATCTAAAAGATCCTAAAAAAACAGGACAGTTACAGGCTTTTAGGTCTTGCTGTCAAGGTCAACTGATATCATTAGACTTACATGAACAAGTTACAGTAGGGAAATCATGTTAGGAAATATGGGTCAAGTCATCACACAGTAATAAAGCTGTTACCTCCAGACTCAGTTTTTGAAATATTCTTTAAAATCTGTCATAGTTTAGCATTTCTAACATTACAGTCATAACTGAAAAATGAAATACATCAATGTTTATAAAGGGCCACTTAAATATTTATTTGGATGTTTTAAAGTGAAAACCCAAACAAACAAAAACAAACCCCCAAAAAAACACCACCAACATGTAAATAAAAAAAAAAAACAAACCTCAATTTAGTCCACAACTACTTTGTCCCTAAATATGTAAAAGCAGAAAAATAAAAGAAAATTTTCTCTCTCTATATATATACATAAATACATGAACACATATTATGCTTATGCATACTGAAACATTTAGAGTAAAGAGCTTCTTAAATGTCTGTGTGGGTACAGTATAGACCTGGACTGATAAGACCATTACAATAAAAATACAAAGACCAAACAGACAAAAAGAATAAATCCCATGTAAATAGGAATTACAGTGCCAAATTCAGACAAGGTGGTAAAGTGACATAATCAAGTAGATACAGCACTAAATCTAGGGCACTCTCTTACTACCATCACAAGCTCAGTCTAAAAATTAGGTTGCAACATTCTCAAATGTATATTCTCATTTACAGTTTAGGGAGGCATTTTCAAAGCACTCTGTGTTGGCGTAACTACTCCCACTGAAGTCACGAGGACCTTAACAATTGATTTCTAAGGAAGCAGGGTTAGGCTGAGCACTTTTGAAATCCCACTGTAAATGATTTACATGGAGAGAATCTGAGCTGGTACAGCATCCTTAGGATTATAAGCACCTCCGAGGGCTTAAAAAAAATAAATGATTAGATACAATGTGCTTGGGATACACTGAGTAAAAGCTCTCAGAAACCCTTGGACATTCAAACCTGCTTAGCTAAGAGGAAAGTGTGCAGATAAACTAGCCTCCATTTTTAATAACTGCTGCTCATATGAACAAACTGGTAGTTAAAGATTATCAAAAGACAGCTACAGAGGGACAGCCAAGAGCTCCATACACCATACCCAGAGATCCTCATTCCCCCCTGCCTATTCCCAGCTCAAACACTCCTTGGTCCCTCTTGAAAATTCGTGCCTTGGCTCCAGCGTCTTTCTTACCCTCTCAGCCCTGCTGGGGTGGACAGAACAGCACTGCCTGCAGAGGTGGTTGCACAGCAGATCAGGGGACAGACAAACTATCCTGGAAGGAGGACAGGAAAAAAATATGCTAGTGCACTGCATTTCCTGGCCATGGTGTGGGTTTAACAGGGATGGTGTGTGTTTAACAGCACAAAAGATTTAGACATGTACAGAATGATTCTGAATACTCTAACATTAGGTGTTAGAAATGCTGACATTGTTTCAGTCAGTCACAGTAACTGAGTTGGTTTACCTTTTTTTGTATGATTTTATTTTTGTACTTTTAAAGACATGTTAAATGTAACATTTTTTCCAAGTTTAGTATGGAAGCACATACACAATTGTTCTATATGTTGCTCAAATTTAGGCCTCAAAATAACTTGGATCTCTTTTTCAGAAGCTAAATACAGTGGAAGCCATTTAAATGAATAATGCATTTTTTTAATGGAACAGCAAAGTAATATAAGTGGGGCATGTTAATTCCCAGGCATGCGAAATTTATTGTCACTTAGGTGCCCACTGGGAATAATCTATGCATCCTCGATTAAGAAAATATTTTTAATTTGAATTTGCATATTTTGCTCATTATGACTAACCTTGACACAGTCCTTTTTGGAGGTGCCATGCCCTTAGGTGGGAGTTTACAAAATGTCCACTTATCAGGAAGAAATCATGAAACAAAGATGCACACTTGTTTTCCAGCAAGAAAAATAATGCTTTGACTTACAATGGTTTTTGTTTTTGTGCAGTACAATTAAAACTAGGTTGGATTTCATTCTTCCTTCTTTAAATGAGACATTTGTTCAAGTGCTTAAAAGCTAATGTAAGGATAGTATGGTAAACTCCAGCACAAGGTGACAACTTAAAAAACAAAAAACCAAAAACAACAACAACAAAAAACCCCCTCCACACACAAAAGAAAAACCACCAAAAACAAAAACAAAAAACCAAACCACAAAATCACAAAGGTCAAATTGAGAGAGAAAAAACTTTCAATAAAAGTAATCTCTATCATCTACCACTACAACAACACACGCACACCAGCGAGCAGTCTCTGGAAAAGCATTTGGTCTTTACAACTTTCTTCTGACAGGTCCAGCAACCGTAAAAGTCTAAGATTTATAAAACTTTTCTCTTTAAACCACAGTCACAGTCAATATTAAAACTCTGGTCTTTAAAACATTCAGAAGCATATATACTAATAAAAAAAAAGAGTCACTAAAAGCCCTATGGATAAAAAACCCTTTCTTTCCACATCTGGGCTCTGCTCCTCTCTGATCAATGCCCACAGGTCTCTCTGCCATGTGGAAGAGGTGGACAGAGCCAAGAACAGTGAGGCAACAAGACTGAAATATGAAGAGGTATATTAGATCACATTGTACATCATTTCAAGCCTTCATGATAGAAAATATAAAAGGATGAATCTGAAAAAAGTGAGCCTGGGAGGAGCCAGAGAGCCCTAGATCTGGCCTCCTCGGTTACAAGGCTTTCACAACCATTCCTGGTTTGTGCTGGTGGCCACAATACCAACCAAATACAACACCTTTCATATTTGAACAAAAAAAATATGGAAATAGTTCACAAAAGAGCCAAAACAGAATTCTAAAGAAGCCATTTGCTTGAGATTTCCTGTCCTGTTCAGATAGCTCCAAAGATTCAGAGCACTGTGTGTCTAAACTTTTACTCACTTCAGTGCCAACATGCAATTACTTGTCAACTAAAAAGCAGAAGAAATAGGTTGTTTCAGAGAACAAATAACCAATAAAATGGAAAACATAAATGATAATCAGTGCCTACACAGTTAAAGACCTTAAATGCCCAAGGGCCACCTTGACAGTAACTTAGTATTTCCTGGGCACCCTATGGAAAGGGCAGGAGTACAGCACAATTAGTGCTTACACCAAAGGTGGGAACACTGCTGCAAGCTGTTTTCTGGGAATTAGAGACATCCCATTCCAAATATGCAAGGAGGTCCCCCACATCCACAAGCATGCCTGAATAATCCCACATATTGGCATCCACACACAGCTTTTTCAAAGAAATTAGTCCTATTTTAACTGCCAAAATGAAAAAAAAGTAGGAAAAAAACTGCCATGGAAGATGAGACGAAATGCCAGACTACCTCAAAGGCTTCTGAAGTTTACATTTTAAAAGTATAACTGTTTTACTATGAACTTCAGAAAAGACATTTTAATTAAAAATCTCCTACATTCTTAGCACTAGGTCAAATGTGTTATAATTTTACAGGCTCTACAGAACAACTGCACTAGACAGAAACTAGGTAGGCTCTGCAACCAACATCATTTATCAGATCTTCACCCTTAAGAAAACCTGTCAGTTTAACAGCTGATTTCATCGGGAGGGCTGCAGATTTCCCAACTCCTTACAAGAAACACAGCTGAAATGTCATGTAGGTTTCAAATAGGATTGAATTCAACTTGATTACCAGAACGTGTTGGCATTGTGTTGGTTACAGGGTGAATGCTAGAACACTATTTAATTTGCAGACTGCAATCAGACCCATGCTGGCCGACTCCGGCGAACACAAGACCCCACCATAGCTGCTACAGATGATTCTGTCACTCATCGGGTCAGATCAGAGGAAATGGGACTGACTCTCAGCAAATTAACTAGAACCTCACAAATACCTTATGCAATGCATTTAAAAACAAATTGAAGAGCACCTTTTAGAGGTGTCTTGGAACTACCTAAAAAGCGTGCGCTGGTCCTGCTAAGGATGCTGCAGTTTCATAGCCATAGTGCAACTCAGAAATTCCCCTTAACTACCCCCACACCTGTACTCTGGCAATTATAACTTGTGTGAACTGCAGCTAGCCCAAAACTTCCTCATAACTTTTCCATAGGCCACATCTCCCTTTCTGAATTAATTTCATACTGAAGTTCATGAACAGCAGAGTATTTCCCACACTGCTGGGTCAGCTGCCCAGATCCCAAAAAGCCTACTGTGGCACAAAGGAAGGATTTCTACTGAGTCTGTATCTAATTTTCATAGAATGGTTTGGGTTGGAAGGAACTTTAAAGATTACCTAGTTCCTTCCCCCATGCCATGGGCAGGGACACCCTCCCCTAGACCATGTTGCTCCAAGCCCCGTCCAATCTGGCCTCGAACATTTCCAGGGATGGGGCAGCAACAACTTCTCTGGACAACCTGTGCCAGGGCCTCGCCATCCTCACATGGAAGAATTTCTTCCCAATATCTATTCTATGCACCTTTATAACCAGTTTGGCTGGATATATTAAGATGAGAATGGCAAAGCCAGGGGCCTTCATTAGAGGCGAACAGCTGCTTCTTTTGCAGGACACCTTTCAAATGAAATTCCCTCGGGAATATCTCTGTTCGTATTACAGGTTCTCAATTGAAGTTTAGGAATTAAAAAGCTCTGCAGAGTTAATCAGCTGTTTAGGCCAGTGGAACTACAGAGCAAAGTATTCTTCACTTCTTGTTTACAGCAGTGGAGATGGTGTAAAGACCTAATTTCTGTGTGTATGCATGTGTTTTACACATACATTGCTCCAGCTCAAAGGTTGTTTTACTTACCCGTAGAAGTTTTCAGTTTCCCGTAATACAGAGACACCTAGAATTTCATGTTATATTGATAACAAATACTTAAAATAGGAGGAATGTAGTAGGTATTAGATGTACTACCAAGCCATTTATAAAAGGGCAAAGAAGCCACATCAACACAAGAAAACAGCTCATACGGGATCAAATGCAGCTCTGCTTTAACCTGACAGTTTCCCTGCATTGCAATGGGGTACTCTGCTGGCATGTCACAGATGAACAACATCTGAGCTGGCAGGGAGTGGAAAAAAGTAACTAAAAAAGGGTGTGATAATCAAATGTTGTTCTTAAAATGGATATCCCTAAATAAATCGATATCCCTAAACCTGCTGTACACAAAGCTATTCTTAAAAGAGTGCAGTGCAGAGTTTAAAACAAGCATTTTCTCAATGAAAACTCCCAGATTACACCACTTCTGCAGTAGGTTGAAGATTCATTCCCTCCTCCTTCTCCAATGTACTTCATATGGCATGTTCATGTGCTACAAAAATCTGATATTCCAAAAGGAGAACAACTTCATAAAGCCTGTAAGTTCACAGGAAACATCATCAGTAGAAAAACACTGTTGAAAACATATTTTATACATTATTTCATATGAATAACACAAATCCAGAAATCAAGCCTGACTTTTCACATACAGAGACACAAACATAGAGGTTTTGCTGAATCATTGTGCTTGATTCTTAGAAGTCCCTTTTAAAGGGGGATTCTTCATAAGCATGTGCATTCACCTTATTTCTGAAGTTCCACATTTCTCTATACCATCCTTAGAGCATTAAACATCTTAATTAGAATCAAAATAAATTATGTGACATTTTCCAGCAGACTGAAAGAGTGAAGGATTTAAAGCATTTTAAAAAGAAATACTTGAAATATTTACCTGTACCTACTATTTTCATAAGATGATTTTTTGAAAAATGTATTAAAAAGAAAAGCAAGTCAACTATGACAAAACTTAAACAAATGATAACAGAAGACCATTTTGCAACTTTTTACTTAAATGGAAAAAAAAATTGTGTAAACTGAGAAAATAAAAGAAGAAAAGAAGTTATCCTGGTTTTGGCTGAGATAGAGTTAATTTTCTTCTTAGTGGCTGGTTTAGTGCTGTGTTTTGGATTTAGTATGAGAATAACATTGAAAACACACTGATATTTTAGTTTTTGCTAAGTAGTGCTTACTCTAAATCAAGGCTTTTTCATTTTCCCATGCTCTGCCAGTGAGCAGGTGCATAAGAAGCTGGGAAGGACCCAAACAGGTCCATGGATATTCCTGGACATCCCTTAGACTATCATGCTTGGTATGTAAACTGGGTGGAGTTGATTAGGAGGAGCTGATCACGGCTCAGGCACCGGCTGGACATCAGTCAGCGCGTGGTAAGCAATTGTATCACTTGTTTCTCTTGATTTTTATTTCTCTCTCTCTCTTTCTACCCTTTTCATTAGTATTATCATTGTTATTATTATCATTACTATTATATTTTTTTCAATTAATAAACTGTTCTTATCTCAACACAAAAGGTTTTTTTCCTGATTCTCTTCTATACTGAAAACTGGGGGGAGAACGAACAAGCAGCTGTGTAGTACATAGTTGCTAGGTAGGGTTAAACCATGACAGAGGCAAAAAAAGAGTGGGAAAAAATTATAAGATAGAAGATGTTATTTATTTTAGAAACTTATTCTTTTATAGAATTTCCCCACTGAATATCACAAAAAAATAGAGGCTAAAAGGTATATAAATGAAAAAAAAATTCAATCTTGATAAAAATGAACAATCGAGCCACAACAGTTTTTTTTTTCCTAAAGGTTAAATGCTTGAAAAAAGAACAGTAAAATTTCTTGGGCACAGAGTCTCACCCTCCTGTGGGAGTTCTCTCCCATTTGCCAAACAGTCAACTGACACGGTCTCCTCCAACACCTGCATCAGAGCACTAAGCAACACAGAAATTTGCCAGGAAGCAACTCAGAGCTACTGTAGCCTGCCAGAAGATAAAAGATAAGGCCTTGGTTTGCACTGTGAGTCACCTGGCTTTTTCCTGTGTTCAAGTGAAAAGGTGACATGATGTATGTTGGAGGGGACAGGACACTAATCAGCCGAGGCCAGCTGATCTCTGGGAACTCTCCCTAAATGAGATGACTTCTTTTCCAAGATTACTTCACAAAGTCACAAGAAAAAAAGCACCAGAAATGAATCATTAAAGTAATGGTTTCTAATTCAGTTAGTTTGAAAACAGTAGAGACCTCACAAAAAACCCTAGAAATGGAAAAACCCCAAGAAATAGCCCTACATGACTTTAGAGCATTGCTATCCAACCCCATTGTTCCGCTGGGCAGACGTTCATTAGCAATGCTGCACCTGCTTTGTGAGGACAGAGTCCAGCAGCAGCACCAGGATGTGCTGCACGGCACATGAAGCACCACTGACTCCCTTCAGGGCTCCCCAGCAGTGCTCCCAAAATGTCCTGCTCAGTGCCCCCATACCTTGCCAGCAGGACCCACTTCTCCCGGGGACAAGTCACTGCTCATGTGGAAGATCAGCAAAATTTGATCCCTTACACTCAGCCAGCCCAGGAGCAACAAGAGAACATTGTTCTCTGTGGAGAACAATGGCAGACTGTCTGTCTTATTGAAGCTCACAGTCTACTCACCTTTCTATTGCTAGCTGAAGGGATTAAGAAATTGTTTATAAGTCTCTTTGGAATCATTTATGATTTCTGTCAATCCTGCAGAAAATTTTAAAATTACAAAAATTTACGTCAGCCACAGCCCAAAAAGATGCATTTTCAATTTTTTGATCTAATTCTCATGCAGACTCAGATGACAAACCCAAAGCACAGAGTCCATTTCTTGTAATTAATGATTTATAAATTCTCATGTCCCAGACAATTAAAATTCATCCTTTCTTGTATCCTCCAGAAAAATCATCTCACCTGCTGAGAGGACAGAAAAAGTGAAAAATGTCATCAACTTCAGTACTGGTTTCAGGAAAGTAACCTTACAGAAGTTATGTAGTTCCAGTATGATTACTTAAGAATATAAATATTTTAAATTATCAACTCTCCTTAGAATGAACCTACTGATTTAAAAAAATAATACCTGAATAACTCAATTTTGAGTACATAATTTTACCAGGTTTTAATTAACTAAAATCTTCATTGACATTTTCTTGTTGCTACTGTTCTCTGTATGTGTAGGGCACATCCTTAATAAATTTGTTTACTACAAGTCTACAACCACTTTTACAGGAAACAGACTAATGAAAGGGGAAAAGCACTGACACCAGCCCATGCCCTTCGTCGCAGAAGTGGGTGTGAGTCTAACAGCAGTGCAGATCTGGTCCTGGGCCAGCAGTTCACTGAATTTAAAGTGTCAATATTGCAAACAGTTTTTATGAGAAATAAAAGATTCTGAATAATTTAAGGAGTCATAGCCACTCTAGCATTGATACTGCCAGCCTTCTAGGTGCTAAAACACAGTCTGGACTCAGTCGTTGGCACGTTACATCATTTTGGGGATTTGGAATTAAGTTCCAGCATTGCATATAGCATAATATTAAATCACACAGAATGCACTATAAGCAATCCTCCACTGGCCCAATCTACTAAAATGATTTATGCACAGAAAGTTTTAACTGTACAGCAGGGAGACTGCCGCACATTTGCACCTTCACAAAGAACCCTTGTCAAGCAAGCCACTGGTATAAATGCCATTTGGGCAGGTTTAGACCAGTGTGAGATTTAGAGGTTTGAAATAAACCCACCTTCTTTCAATGTGAAAGGACAACCAACATATTATATGAAAAGTATGCTGTTTCTTATTCACAAACATATAAATACATTTTATGGCAGTCACCTAACAAAAAAAACCCCTGCCAGCATTAAATAACAGACCTGCCATAATGCAACCTGTTGTTACTCCTTGGAGTGATTAAAATATTACTTCACCATGCTGGAGTGTCTCTCCTCTCTCTCACACCAGCAAACCCTTTCTTCCTCTGCGTTTGTTATACATTCTCATTTATATTATCTGTCTAGCTGTCCATCCTTATATTGGAATCTGCTTCGAATGGGCACTTTTCCTTCTTGACCATTCACTGAGCACTGCAGTTGGTGGTACCACGGACAAATATTAAACGAACCTCTCTGAAAAGAGACAGGTATAAGAGGGAATTCTATTGTATAAAACAACCATTCCCACAGAAGAGAGCTGAGGTACTTAACTGAACTAGTTTTTATTCAAAAGACTATTCAAAATATTGAAACTCTCTGTACATCATTTGCTTGTATGGAGGCACGTACAGTACAGTTTTAGGGGCCTCATCCTGACCACCTTTCAGAAGCAGAACCTTCTGTTGGTATTTTAACAGGAAATGTGACTCGTGTAACTGTTTTTGGGAGTTTAATCAGTGCTTTTAAAAATAAGTCAATACCAGAAAAGGGGGATGGCTTGTGATTCCTACTTTAAAAGCTGGTTATGGAGTAAGGGCAAGATTTTTAGCAAAACTGCATTTCATCTTGCGAAGGGAACAATGCATGAATGAAAAATGGGCGCTACAGGCTGACAGTATCTCTAGAGCACTTGCTTTCTGCCCTGCTGTAAATTTAAGTAACCTTGCAGCATGAAGCAACTTTGAAATTAGAAGCTGTAAGAAAAGACTTTCTATATTTTTTTTGTTAGTACTTGCAAGTTTAGCTTCTCTGTTTGAGGATCTCCATCTAGTTTTATAAAATTTGTCAGAAAAATTATCTCCAAGAAGCTTCACTGAAGTGGCAAAACAATTCCACAATTAAAAACCTCATGAAAAAAATTAACAAAACAAAACATAACATGAGTTGTATTCAGGTACATCTGTGAAAAGGGTATGCACGATTTGCTGCAAAGCTCCACTCAAACCCCCTCCAATCCTGTACCCTTTTGCCCTCAGCATCCACCTTCTCCCCTGTTGAAATCAAGAATGCAGAGTGGATATTGAAATTAACTAGTACAGTAAGTGAACTGCAGAATTAGTGCCAGTCTAGCAAATTAAACAAGGGAATAACCTAAATTTTTTTTCCATTTTTCCTTTTTTTTTTTATTTCCAACAAATTAGAGGGCTCCAGTAGATTTTATCAAATACTGAGCTTGCCACTCTCTTTCTCAAACTGTATAAATGCCTTGAACTCCCAAAAGAACATCACCATTCCTTAGCCCCATGTAGTTCTCTTTCATTTACCCACTTCCACAGCACCATTTTCAAAGACTTATTTTAGCCAAAGGGAACAAAAGTGGAAATCCTGAAAGGAGATCTGCAGATTTTTCCAGAATTTTTACTCTGCCCCCTCCACCAACTGTCCACAAGACCTCAACTCCCCCACTGGGATATCCTTTATGAATGACTCCTGAGGCACTTAAAGATTAAAACAAAGGATGAGCCTCACAAGTCTGCAATGCTGGCCACAATAGTTTAGTCACCCTCTCTGAACACAAAAGAGAAGCCCAGCCTCACCTTTGAAGTTGTAAGGCTTAGTCAAATTCCAGAAAACAACAGGCAGACATGACAATATATTATATAATTTATTTTGTGAACTACACAGAGACACACACATACTATGCGATCTGACTGAACTCAAGTGCAAAACATAGGTATCACCTACCAGGTTGAAAGAGTTTTCTTTAAAAAGTAGTACTAAACCAAACCAACAAAATTTACAAGTAGCCTCATGGAACAACACTAAACATTTAGAAAAATAAGGAAAATGTCTCTTTAATGCATAAGCCATTCAAAATTGGGCCCCAAGTGTTGTGCGAGGCGCACTACAATAGAGCGCCTGCAGGCTGCTTCAGAACTGCACAGGCACTGAATGCAAAAAAGAACCACAGTGTTTCCACGGTGGCATCAGTTCCAATTCAAGCACAATAATAGGGCAGAGCACAGTATTCTGCACTTGCATCACAAAAGGAAGAGACCAGTAATCTCAAATTTTGTGTACAATCCGTAAAACAAATGCTAAAAACCCACAAGAAAAAACCCACAACCCTATTTTACATGAGGTTCCCCTCACACAAATTACAAACATCTACTTTATATATGCAACTGATTAATTCATTGTAAACCTTCCTTCCTTATAATAATAATTTTCTTTGCTTTCTAATAACCCATAATTTCCAACCACTCCCATGGTACAATTTAACCTAAATAAATCTGTTCAGGTATGCTCCTGTCATCAGTTATTTTGCAGAGCACTAAATTCTAACTATGTGTTATGGGGCGGGTTTTCTGCATAGATATAATATTAGTGATAAAAATAATAGGCCAGTTACAGTGATAAATTTCTTTTGGTGAACTGAAAGCTTTACCTACAGCTCCTTCTCCTGGAACAATACCATGTGCTGTGCCAGTAACTCAGCCTGCAGTGGTATCTTTAGAAGAGGTCATCACCAGCACCTCTCTGTTTTGGTGATGCAGACACACAGAGTATGTCACCCCAGAGTATTCTGCTCATGTAAAAGGAAAAGATTTAGAAAGACGACAAATCTGACCATGTATTGAGCTGATCCTAAAATAGCTTGCTAAGTCATAAAAATGCAAATCCTGCCAAGCTGGCGAGACTAATAAATAATAGAACACTTTTACCAAGTCTAAGCTAAGCTAGACAGAAGCAAGTAAGGCTTGCTGGGTTTTGGGGCTTTTTGCTGTCTGTAGAAAAGCTCATCTTCATGTAAGAAGAGTCAGAGATGATTTTAAAGAAGGAAGCAAGGAGACCACTGGAAACAGGAGTCCAGGAAGACAATCCGTTAAGAAAAAATATTTCAGTGGGATGATACCTGAGTGCAACGGATTAGCCCATGGGATATTATCTTGCTATAGCCATATGTGTGTTCATGTAGGTTTTAAAGCTAAAAAAAAGAGCATCTTGACTGTTTGGTCTGAGATCTTAGGTTAAACAGGGTGTAGACTTCCACTCAGTAACACCTCTGTTGAGCTCTCTAGATCTTAGATGCATTAGAACATGTCTCTCAAGAAAATTAGAGTTTAAATCAAGACTTCAAGTGACAGAGAACCTACTGGGGCAAGATGTTCCAATGGTTAATTACACTATGTTCATTATGGTACATAGGGCAAAACTACTCTGCTCAGGAGACATATAAAAGTCACTAGAGGACAACAACCTAATCTGCTAGCTCCAATTTACTTTGTGAAAGAAATTCAGACTAAAAAGACAAGGCATACACACTCTTTCTTAAAGCAGGAGGTGGCATAACATATTCCACAAAGAGCATGACCTCCTCTTATCTCCATAATTATGGCCAACATGTCTATCTCTTTTTAAAATACATACCCATTCCTATGTAACTTAATGTGAAGTTTTGAGTTTGAAAAGAATCTAGAGCACATAATTTCAGGATGAATGAGGCAAGCAAGAAGACACAAACGTTTTTCATTTGAAAATATTGGATAGCACACAAAATAATAATCTAATAACTTAATGCAATGCAAGTCCTTAGGAGCTGAAACAGAGCAGCTTTATAGTAACATGAACTGTTTAGGACAAGAAGAGATTAATATTTTATCCCAACTGAATTTCATGTGGAATTTTGATAAGAATGTAATTTCCCAAGCTGACTCACAAGCCAGGCCTACAAGGAGGTGTAACACCCCTTCTGTATGTGAGGCAGCCTCAATTCTATGGTTATCACACATGTCAAAGGGTTTCGTTTCATATATCGTTCAGAGTCAGCACTCCAGCTGCACACTGAAACACTATTCTTAGCACTGTTTATAAGCAGAGTACCATTCAATTTTGTCTTGAGCATCATCTAAATACTTTGCACAGGACGTTCCTCCTAAGGGACATCCCAGATAACTATGCTCATCTTCTAAAATCTGGCAAGATTACAGGAGAACAGCATGTAGGATATATTACAGAAAAAACCTTCATCTGGCTGGGTAAAACATCTATTCAGACTTTTCCATCTCTAGTTTATACACATTGTGTGTGTATTGACAGTAAAATTCGTCAAGCCAGCTGCATTGTGTTTGTAATATAAATAGGCCCATCCTGAAAACTTGAGACAAAAATATATTTTATATAAGATATTTCAATCTGAAATAACCCTCTTCAAACAAAAATGAATACTTATACAGAACAAATGAAGCAATTCTCTCATATCAATAATTTTCAAATAACATTTTTACTTCTTCTGAAGCTTGTTTTTAATGGAAATCCCCTTTTCTGCCACAGGCGTACATTGGTTATTAGAAATGCTTATGAAAAATACATTTTTATTTTATTTCTCTGTAATCATGATAGGTGTGTTTCTTGACTGGAGAACCAAGAATTTTTAATATTATGATTACAAATTAATATTTAAGCTAATAGAGTAGTGCAATTTCTGAATTCTAAAGCTTTCTTTTCTCATTAAAAAAAACATTTAGAGTGATGTAGTGCATATTTTAGGACATTCAGCACAAACAAAAAATCACTGCAGTGACATGCTGCAAAGCACTGTACTAGCATCAAATCACTCCAGTGGATCAATATCATTCAAAGAATTTTTCAGAGGAAAACCTCACAAGGATCATGTAACTGCAATCTTCATCCTGCATATCTGTCAGATAGCCCACAGCTCTTTGCATCAGTTTCTTCTTATCCTCTTTTCACTGTTAATGCTTCCAGATCATTAATCTCCCCTTGATGTTCTCTTGATGTTACCACTCTGGGGCCCCTGGTGCCTCCTCACCTCCCTGCAATCTACCATAACCCCAAACAAACCAGCCTCCAACAGCTCCAGACCAGCACAGCTCCACTGACCAAGCAGAGGCAAGGGTAAGAAAGAGTGTGTGGCCTTTGAACACATTTCTCAGCCTAATGAGGATTCTGGTAGAGCAGGATGAACAAGTATGATGGTTTCCTCTAAAGGTGACATCTTAAGTGAGCTGCTTGCCATTATGCAACAGGACTGGCACCTCACAGCCCACAGCATGAGTGAGCAGATCAGATGAAATACCATCTGGGATACCAAGCGAGAAGTTCATCCTACATAACTGTACCCCTTGTGAGATGGTGACTTGCTGTGTGCTCACAGCTGATCTGGAGGAATTCCTAATGCCATGGGAACTGTGAATGTACCAATGCTGAACTGCAACCCACTGACTAGCGACATGAAGAGGATGGATATACAAGCTTTATGTTGGGGAACTACCCTGATACACCTGTACCAGTGTTAACATCTCCTATCCTGAATAATAGGTTATACTCAAGGAAGACCATACCAAACAACCCCATAAGAACATCCAACATACGGGATGCCATCCAGTAAGTGTCAAAGCTCACCCAACACAGACATTGTGTGCTACTCTTGAAAGAGTATACTCTTTATAGTCTCTCTAGATAGAGAATATATATAGTATTCTTTACACTTAAAGTGTATTTTACCTGTTCAGTTTTGCACAAAGGTCTGGAATTTAACAGGCTAATTTCTTGGCTGGGCAAATAGATTGTCAGAAAAGTGCTGATAGCCTCAGAAAACAGGTTATCATGTATTTGGAATTCCTCATGTATATGTTTTTCCACACAGAAAACCAAAGTCATCTTGTATTCTAGATTCAGTCAAGATCTCCAAGTATCCAGATAATTCATCCCAGGAAATGCCAGACACATTCAGTTACATTTTTGTCTCCGTGGTCTGAATATCTGCAGCAAATCCAGCATATCCGCAGCACACAACATTCCTGTATGCAATCAGCATCAGTAGTGATTCATGTTTAAAGTCCTAAACACATAATAAAGTTTTATCCTAAGAGATAACTAGGTCATCCTTGATTATGGGATGAATAATCCTGCTCAGAAACTTTTTCAAAGATGAGATGTGTGAACAATATGTCACTTTGAAAGGCTACACACAAAAATTATGTTCACTCTACTGCATTTTGCATAGTTAACAGAATTATGATTAATTTCTTGTCTGTAAATTGATGTTTGCTGTCCACAGCACATCCTTATGTGGAAATGTAAAGAATGACGAATTAATATAGTTACTTGAAGATAAACATGAAAGCCAATAGCAAAACACTACTGGTCAAATACATGAAGACAAGGAAAACAAGTACGTGAGAATAATTTATCCCGAGTGTGAAGCAAACTGAAGCATCAGCATGCTGGGATAAGAAATGTGCTACCACTGCACGGACAGGCTGTGCTTTGGGTCAGACACACAAACCATGTCAGCATGGATGGTACTGACCTCTTCTGATGGACTAATAAAGTCCGTCTGATTTTCAGAAACCTGTCTTCATGTTGAAGAAAACAACCACTGGATTTACTGGGCCCAGAGAAGCAATGCTGCAAATTCCTTTGGATGTTGTGTGAGGACCTCAATCAGAAATATGCATGGTAAAGCCAGAATTCAGCCTTGGAATGGGTCTCAAATAAAAGGAAATACCCTTGTGATAGACATAAGAAAGTAGAATGCAAACTTGTCTCATGCATTGGAGATACATAACAGAAATAAAATCTTACCACCTGATAATGATATAACCTGCAATAGTTCCTATCAATCCTAGACACAATATATTCATATCATTGTATATTCATATTCATTGTATATCTCATAAATCATAGTGAGCACGATGGCAATAGATAATTTTGCAAGTTGCTGATCTTCTGTTGAGAATAGAATATTAAATAAAAGCTATGTATTAAAATCTATTTTTAAAAGTATTTTCTGCTCTTTTTGGTAAGTAGTTTTTTTTTTCCACCAGAAATTAATTATTAGTTGTCCTTCTTCCCCCTGCATACCCAGTGACATAATGAAAGGGAAGCTATAGTACTAATCAATAATTTATGAGTTCTGCATGAACTACAATTTAAAGTAAATTTTATTTCATTCTATCAAATTAAGAAAATTTTACATAGTCCTTTAACATGTATAAGCTAGTAAACTACTTTCCATATAATACACTGCAGAGTTACCAATTTAATGAACTGAAAGGATGGCTCAAAAAAAACCCCAATCCAAGATTTGGGGAGATGATACAATTTACTAATTCAGAATATAAAATATTAAAACTATTATTAGAATCATTACCTTCTTAGCAACATAGAGCTGTCACATCAATTTTGAATTAGATGTCCATATTGAACAAGAAACCAAAATAAACAGTATCATTTTAATATGCTTAGTTATACCTGCATAATTTTCAAACTTTAAAAAAAGCCACAAACCAGATAACTCTACAGGAAAAAAATAAAAACAAAATAAAAAACCCCATGGCTCAGACCCAGCCATCAGACATAAATTCAAAGAATCAAAAAAACATGCATTTGAATTGCTGCTTTACAAGTGGCCAGTAAGGCACTTTGTGAAAATTACTGGTTTTCAAATGATATTTAAGTCTCACTTAGAGAGGAAAAACTCTTTCAAAGAATAATAGATTTTTTTTATTCTATCTTCAGTGGTCAGATTTCCATAATATGAACTGCTTGATAGTCACTTTCCCTTTAAATTATTTTTTAACCATACAGGCAGTCACATCTGATTTCTGATTCTCCTTACCTTACTTTTCCTTTCAATTACTTCAGTTCTTAATACGAACAATAAGAGTGCTCATTGCATGTCCTCTGTGGGACTCCTGGAACTTAGATACTCAATAGACAGGTGCATAGATAAGGATTCAAAGTCTTTGTTCCACTGTCCAGACAGAATATGTTTAATCTTTTTTCTACCTTTTCTATGCCATTTAAACTTTAACCTAGTAGTAACTTTTACTGCCTTGATTCACAATTCAAAGGTATAAAGATGAAAAGTCCTTGCCTTGGAACGTAGCTTGAAAACTTCATTCTTAGTCTGTATTTCTTTTGAACTTCTTCTTGTGGTTTTTGTCTTTATTTTTCCAGGGTGCCAACTTTACAGTACAGGACTTTCCAAACCTAACAGCAGGGCTACTTGGAAGGAAGAAAAGTAGAGCAAATTCACCCAGAATCAGCTCACCTTAATGGAAAATATTTAAATTACTGACCAGGGTTGATTAGAGGATAGTCAGTCGGTTCCCCCCCATCTTTTTAAACATGCCACTAGTGACTCTTGCACATAATCATAAACATACACATTAGCCCATCAAGAATGAGACAAAGAGTCTCATAAAAGTAAATGAAAAACCAAACTCTGTACAGCACAAAACACCTCACATTTAATTGTGCAGAGATAATAATTTACAGTCACAATCACATTACATAAGTAATGCATCTGGGCATCTAAAAGAAACCCTTTACAGTAGCTCAGATGGGTGTTAAAAGAATATTTGTTTCAGAACAGGTAAATATACAAATTTCTGGAAAATTCAAGCATCTTCCAGGAGCGTGAAAGGTGGTGCTGCAGTATGTGACACTGATTCAGTCACCACTCAGTGACTGTGCTGACTCAGTAATGCACCAAGCTGCTCAGTGAGGTACCAGAGGCAGGGGCACACACACCCTACTCTGAAGGGACAAGCCACCAACAGAAGGGCTAGACACCAACTAGCTCAGTTTGCCACAGGTCACCTGTGAGAGCCCATCTCCTTACTTCAAATTTCATACAGGAGCTATCCTAATAAACAAAAGGTTTCTCTGATTCTTAAAATCTCCTCTCTCTTGGTTTAGGGAGTTAAAAACAGCAAAGCTGGAAAGAGTGTATAATGCCCATTATCTGAACTGCTTTTCCAAGCTGATAGCTGGAAGAGCTTTTGTAGCTCCTTTAGACCTTCTAACATGACTGTCACTCAGCTATGAAAAGCAGCACTGCCTGCCCACTGCTAAGGAAAAAACCCAGCAAGGCCAGGAGGATGTTCTGCATCTCTCCCAGCATCGCTCCCTGGAGCCCAATTACCATATCCTGCAGTCAGGAAGGTGAGGAGCCAGCTGTATGTCTGGGCAGGGGGCATGCTCAGTGACCATGTAGGAATAAAACCAGCTTTGTGGAGGTAAAGCTGAGTGGTCTTGTGTTCCTTGGAGTAAGGTAACCTCTAGAAATGGCAATCCAAGTTGGCTGTGGAATTTTCCAGGGCTCTACAACATTTTCAAAGACTTAACTGGATCATTTTCATCCACACAACACAAACAGCATTCATATATTTGCTTATTATAAAAGGTTTTAATAAGTGCAAAGCAAAAAGATAGTTGTGTCCACTTAGCATCCTTTAATCAATTACTGTACTTTCATATCAGGAAATGACATCCTATCCCCCTTCCTTAAGGAACTATAATTAAATCTAAAAACTACATATTGTGAAAACTAGCCCAATTATTGCTTAGCATCTTATTAAAACTACTACTTTGCAGAAACCCCTGAAAGTTAGTAAGTTGTTTCAAGAAAACATCCATTACTTATAGATGTTAGCACATCATTCAAACTACTTCAGAGTTACTAGAGCACTGTTCTTCCCTGAAGTTTTCTTTACCAATTATAGAGAGATCAAATGAATGCCCCCTTCAACAAGGTGAAAGCCATCAAAAAGGCAGGATTACAGCATGCAGACTGTCAGGTAGCAATGTGATTACCAATATAAATCCTGAAGCTATAAAAAAGCATTTAAAGTAATTATGTAAAGGATATGCCCTCACACTCTACCATTTAAAAACCAATTAACTCATTATTTAAATTTACTAACAGATGTAAACTCTTTTCAAACACAAAACTGATGTCCATCACTGCATTCTCCATGCCTTGAAAGAAATTTTGATTTTAATTTATAGAGCCATACAAACTTCTGAAGTGCTTCATTCACCATTCAGTCTAAATTTATAACCAGGCAATAAAAAAAATTAAAGGGCATACATATACTGTACTTACCAACTTCTTTAATTAAAAAAAAGCCATTGGTAAAGATCCTCCCTTGCTTAAGCATGTGGGATTTGGAGAAGCACCACAGAGAACTAATAGCAGCTCTGGAAAAGTCAGAGGGACTATCCTGGTTATCTCAAAAATCCAACTCAGAACATATTAGAGTATGAGTTAACTCTGCCTTCAGCAAGGGGAGCTAAGTCAAAAGTTATAGAGGAAAGGCATGAAAAAATGCCAGGAAAAAAACCCCTGACAATCAAGAAATTACCCAAAAAATGAGGGGGGGGGGAAAGGAGGGGTAAAGACCTGACTGCGACCTATAAATTAAACTGTCATTGTTTTCCTATGAAACCTTGTCAACCATTTTTGTATATTTTTCTTTCCATTTGTGACTTTTAGCTTGAGTTCTTCACTATTCAAACTAAAACACAGTCCATACAGACTGTACCAAAAGGTGAGGTTTGAACATTTCTCATTTAGAGTTATATGATTACCTAAGAAACATGGCAGTTTATACAAGGGTTATGAATGAATTCTGCAAAATATCCGCAGAGACACTTTCAATGCTCTAGGATATCTATAAGGAAGGCCTGACAGGTTTTAAGTTCTGTTATCTATTTGATTCATAACTGAAAATTTTTTAAGGATGTTAAGGCTATTCTTCCCTGGTTTTCCTGCTTGATTTACAGGTGATACGGTTTCAAATTTAAGACTTTAACAAATACTTCTGTCTCAAATATTACCCAAAGATGTGCTTAGATATGTTACGCACAGATACAAGTCAAAGAAATCCACAGAATTCAGATTTTTGAATCACTTATTCCCTTTGGTATACTCAGTCTTCATTTTTGTTATGCTCATGCTGGTACCAATTCTTTAATTTTCCAGCTTTCACACTCTGCTCCAGACCCCTTCAGATTCTAATACAAAAGCTAAAAGAATGTCTGTGACAAAAAAATCTTATAGGAATTCTTTAGTTCATAAAGAAATTATGAAAGAATTAAACCTATTTTAAACCTCATTGGATTTTTAAAAGAAAAAAACCCACTTGGTTACAGGGGAAAAAGAAAAAAAAAAACCAACTAAAAAAACCTCCATGAAGTTGGTTTCCATGCCATTTATGATTCCTCCTCCTCCATTTTCTTGTAAGCAGAGAAAATCTGCATGTTTTCTCTGTGTTATGAGTCACTCAAGTAACACAGTCACTTCCAAGGTAATTGTGAAAAGTGTAGAAATTTCAAAGTGTATACATACAGTACATTGAAACAAGCCAATCCTAAAAATATTAATATTTGTTTGTATTTAGAGCCAGATTTGTCTATCCTTTTTTTAAAATAAATATGGTTCTATTTGGTAGTCTTGAGACAGTGGGAATCACTGTGTTGGAATCAAAAGATACAGCTAACAAGAAGTTAAATATGTTTCAGTGCAAACATTCAACAGATTTTTAAAAAAATGCTTCCTTTACCCTTCTTACAAAAGGAAGGGAAAAGTCCTAATCCATATATTTCCGCTCATATTCATCCAAATAGCAGACACTAATTATATCCCAGGCACAAGCATGGTGCCTTGAATACAGAGCAAGTCTAAAGCAGCAGTCAATAGATCGATTATTTAGTAAAGCAGGATACAGATACAGGCACCCCACAGTTGACAAAACTGTCACCAGTGATATTGATTCTGTAGATTGCTTCCAACAGGTTCGTGTTCAATCTGGCTTCACCTCTGACTTTCCATAGTTTTTGTTGCTACAGGCAATAAACTCACAAAACATCCCAGTTGGACCGAGAAAAACAGCTATGTCCTGTGCTCTTAATTCACAGACAGATATTTAGCCTTTTAAAATCTATCCTCAGAGGTATCACAGAATCACAGCTACCCTGTAAATTTACAACTGTGTTTTCTTGGCATTGTGTTAGCACACAGGGTAAAAGTGTTGCTCAGGGCTTCAGGTGTTCAACACCAGTGCACACACAAAAAAAGACTTTCTCCCAGCTGAAAGTAACCAGTGAGACAGCCAGACAGTAACCAACTTAGTTTCTAAATCAATTTCCCCAAAAACACCTTCACAAAACCTAGAGGATATAAAAGAAATGAAAACCATATCTTAACCTCAAGCTGATTTGCAATCCCTCCACATACAGCAGAATGCTCTGGGTAGTTTTGACAGCTCTTTCAAGGACAATCATCAACATTTACCAGTGTGCTGAAAGTATGTTAAAAAAAAAAGAGATGCCGTTACAGAGGATCATGAAGTTATCTAAAAGAGATTGCAAATATAGTACTGTTAACCTGGCTAAATTGAGCGAGAATTGTACACAGAGACACTTTAATCTCCTCAGAAGGAGTCACTGACCTGTAAAATTGCAGCGCTTGAAACGGTACCTTCTGGTGTCCTCTTTCCTTTGGTGATGTATACATCAAAACCAGTCAAAATTCTGCTGGCTTTAAAATATTAGCTAGACATAATATACCACAATCCATGAAATGTAAACTGTGGGAAAGCAAACAAAAGGAGATACATATTGCCTTTATGTGTCCCCCAAGCATCTCCCACTGCCTACTAACTCCTGACCAGGCAGGACCTTTGGTCTGAGTGTGTAACTCATTACATATGTATATATTCTTATGTCCTCAGTGGATGCTGAAACCAGGTGAAAGTGTTTTGCCATCAGCAGTGGCCACTCTTCCTTATCGAAGATTACTTACCTGATTAACAAGACAGAAGTGTAAACAACAGATTCAAGCGAGCCCTCATCCTCATCTGCTGGAGTGTTGTATGTTTGTGAACTCAACCAGCAAGACTGAGTTAGGGAGCAACCTCATACATAGTCACTTCTGACATATAGGGGGAACCTCTCTCAAAAAAACCACAGCACTCACCTGCAGGGCTCCCTGGGGGTGAGAGTTCTTTAGCAAGTAGTTTCAGCTGTATTTACTGAGTCATGAAAACTGTGGCCCTGGGAGGAACAGTTCTCTGCTCCATGCTATGGTTGGGTGTACCCCGAGTAACAGCTCCTGCAAATGTATTGAACAGAGGAAGGAAAGGAAAAAGTCAAAGGCAAAGGACATCCTTGCCTTGGGCAGCTTCTGATGGGTGGCATTCAAATAAAGCATATGGAAAATTGTAGAACAGTTGGGCAGAGGTTATAAACTGATGTCTGAAATTAAATTTCTCCACTACTACAAAATGATAGTCCCAAAGAACCCTACTGATTGCCTTTTCTGAACCTAATGGTAGAAGGCAGCAACTTTTATTCTCTCAGTTAACATGATCAATGTGTTTAATGCTTCTTAAAGTTTATGAATTGTAGCTGCTCTTGGAGCAACGCCAGACTGGTCAGTGTGGGTGAGCTGGAAGGGCTGGAGGCAGTAAGTTTGCTAAGATTTTCACTTCTATTTCACAGACTAGTTTAAATAATTATATAGCTCAGCAAGGTTTTAGGATGAAAAATTTGATATATCTGAAGCAAGAGAAAAATAAACAGCATTTGGTCCCAGTTCTGGACTGTTCCTGAAAGGCTTCTAATGGCATTCAGATAGAACTGAGCATCTCTATTCCTAATTTGTTTTTACAGGAAGGACCAGAGAGCATTATCAGGATTTAGATGCCCTTTCAAAGTGACTGCTCTGTGTCAGTGTCTTCTGAACCCCTTGAATGACTTTGTAAGTTCAGAAAGTACCTGTAATGGCCCCTCCTCTCTAACGTAGCACTTATAGAATCTGTGCTGACACAAAATTTCTCTTTGTACATGGAATAATTTGTTGGGCTCAATGTCCTTGTGTAAGGTTGAATATGACTGAAGCTCAGTGCCACCTAGACCCCAGTAGACTCTACTGGGTGTTGGACTATGTTCATTAAAAAAAAAAAAAAAGCAAACCAAAAAGCCCTCCTCAAGCCCTGTAATTTCCCTATCTGAAACTCATTAACTTAACCTGTGTTAAAAAGAAGGA
The DNA here is from genome assembly GCF_003945725.1 of Corapipo altera. Classification (NCBI taxonomy): domain Eukaryota; kingdom Metazoa; phylum Chordata; class Aves; order Passeriformes; family Pipridae; genus Corapipo; species Corapipo altera. The sequence continues at coordinate 2,329,111 of NW_020884894.1, read as the reverse complement.
AAAAGGAAAAGCAACATGAATTCAACATGAATGCCTCAAATCATTGTTGGGTCCCCTTTGCCACAGACACTTTCAATCTTAGTGCTGCATACAGAAAGAATTCATAACATACTTCAGGCTATATTGGTGGCTATTTCCAGCTCAATTTAAAGTGTAACTTGGGTACATAGAGAGTGCTTTAACTTGGAGGTCCAGCACCTCTCTCTGGCTGGTGGGAAGTCAATATTTGAGTATACATTAGCACCAGGTAGCAGAAATGCCAACACTGGCCATGCCAGGCAGAGCCTGAACAGAACCTGAAAAGATCTTCAGAAGAAAACCACACGGCATTAGCCCATTACATTCCTCCAGTGAGGAATGCAAAATAAGAGCTTCCTGTTTTGGGAAGAATTATTTGGGTATGAGGCTTTACTGCAATATAGGAGCAAATCAGATTTCTTAAGAATAAAGAACATGTGCAAAGTGCTCAGGAAGCTGTGGAAAGCTGTTGCACACATAAACTAAAGAACAAAAGATCGATCTTGACCATACTACTACATCACTTTGAACACTGCCTCAGCAGTTGTTTGAACAGAAACCTCGTACTTGACACTACCTGGGACTATCCCCAGTAGGAACTTCTAATTTCTAGAAAACTAGTATAAGCAGTAGTCAGCAGCATTTCATATTGTGGTTCCCATATGTTAAGAAACAAACACTTTTCCGTAAAAGGGAAGGGGGCAAACTTTCAATTTTGGCTAGTGTTAAATGAAGACCTTTACTACAGACAGTCAGCCTGCTCCGTTACTAGTTAAGGAAAAACATAAACAATTACTTTTTCATTTCTAGTTAGGCTTTCTACCAGGTAAATCTCACAGCTTTTCAGCCACCACTTACACTCTGGAACACCTGCCCTGTCGACTTCACACGCCAGTTAGGTATCAAATATCAAAGTCATTTACTTTATAGCTGGAGCTCAGTTGCTTCTGTCATGGATGAAGGACACCCTGTATATGGGTTCACACAGCTGTATTACTCAGTTCTGTTAATGCATAAAGTGACTTAAGCCACCTTAGCCCGAGAGCCTCTCATGCCATTCATGCCAGCAGCACACAAGACCCTTACTGTGCAAAGATGTATCAAGAGTTCTAACAGCCAGTGTCCTCATTTATATTCAAAAGGAGTTTCAAACAGCACAAGGAAAAGTAACATCTTAAGAACCAAAACCATGACTTCTCAAATCTGGCACCACATGTGACCTTTCCCTACCTAGTTTAAGAAATTTGGTGGCTCATTATCATAACATGGTAGAGTCGAATTAAATTTTATTTTGTTTTTGTTTTTTTTTTCCTAAAGGATAATGGAAAAATTAAAAAAATTTTCAACATTATTTTCAGAAAGTCAATTTCCATTTTAGAAGGCTATATTTATAGAGGGTGATATTATTTGGGTTTGGTTTTTTTGTTTTGTTATGTTTTTTTAATCCAGACTTTGTTCTTTACCTATTTGTCACCATTTGCCATGATCTTAAATGCTAAGAACAGAAACACTTCACAAATTTCTTCATATTAATTAGCAAAAAGAAAATGCTGCAAAGAAAATTCTACCTTGAAACACAGAATTCTTTCAAACTAAGAAAAAAGTATGTGGACAGATAGCAGTGAGAATAAAGCTGATCTTAAAGAAATATTCTAAAACTTCTAGAGTCCTGAAAACATAAAACAATCAGAGATCACAGAATACCAGAAGTACAGATAAAAACCACAGAGTAAAATCTTAAGCAAAGAGGACGAAGAAAGGTAAAGGATCAAAAACTAAGTCAAGCTCAAAGCAGACACTCAATATAAAGAACAGAAATTTTAGAGTTTACGTAAGAGTTAGTAAATGTTCTTCTAAAGAAATGTTTTGTAACTTTAAGGAAGGTTTGTTCATTTAGCTGGGAGCCTTTTATGTGTTACTCCATTATTAAGGATTATCAAAGAAATTACAGTAAAAGCTATCTTCCTCTCACTTGAAAAGTTCATCTACCATACCATGTCCTTTAAAATTAATACAACTTTAAGTCCTTTCTTGAAAGCTTAAAAAGATAAGACTGAAAATAATACTATATAACCTCTATTACAGGGTGCATAAAAAAATAAGCATATTTATATCTACTTTCTGTCTAACCAACTTAAGAGACATTGTTGGACCTGAACTAACTTAACTTTGTAATTTTTATTGAAAAGAAATTGATCAAAGGTGAAATAAACTAAGAAAACCACACAATAAAAACTAGCTTCATACAATAAAAACAAGTTATGTTTAACTTCAAATGCTCTCCCTCAGTCTTTGCACTAGAAACATTACACTCTTCAGTTTAGGTGCTAGTGTTATATTGTCTACCACTTCAGTGAATTAGCAGCAGAACGCGAACAGATAATGTAATTTATGATATACGGCTCTGAATTATAAGTCCAGTTACTTGGGATGTGATAAAGAGCAAAGCTGAACTTAGTGAGTACTGTGCAGATATCTCTGCACTCACCATACGCAGCAAAGTACAGTTTGCTTTAATTTCCACTAGCAGCCATTCACTGCTGCTGACAAGGCTGAGTAAGGCAACTAAGGAAGAACAAGACCTGTGGAAATAGTGTTTCAGCTGCTTCACACACACATCCCCCTACACAAACAAGGAGAGCATGCTAGCTGCTATATTACTTAATAAAATACCTCAGGGAGTGCCTCTGGCTGTCACTCTGCTACGGTGCAACATGATCCTTCCAACGTTCCTTAGGAGGCGAGTCATTCCAAACTTGAAGCTCAATTCAAACACATGAAAAGCACCTTCCTCTGAAGCAGCATCAGTGAAAGACAAACCTTCCAGTGGACAGCTAAACCATCACTGCACCACCCCACTAATGTACAGACACCAGGCAGTCTGAGCTTTGCTACCTGACTCCCAAAGGCTGGGATATCACCACTGCTGGGGACCCAGCAGAGGTTTCTACTGCTGCTAGTTTGCTTTAAACACAGCCCCACACACACGACACAGAAACTGGAATTCAGCTGTGAGTTTCTGCACTTATCTATAAAACCTTTGGCAGAATAACAAACAAGAACATACAAAGCAGGAAGCCTACAAAATTCTTCAGCAAATGTTGGAATTATCAGTACAATGAAGAGCTTGTGATCAGCCAGCACTGCACACCCGTAATGGGCTGTAACACTTTCCAGCAATGACCTACAAGTCACTCCCACCTCCATATTAATCAGAAGTCATTTAATGAGGAACATACACCTACACTAGACTACAAATTGGGTATAATGCTTAGGGAAGTGCAATGTCAAATTTAAGTATTTTGCAATTAAGGTGAGTGATAAAATGCTTTAATTCCAGACATCTCTCAAAACATCTTCCCTACCATTCTCAAAGGACTGAAACATTTCCTATGAGCCAGCAAATAGAGATAAATAAAAAAATTAAAATCTAAAGCAAGACAATGCACAAAAAAGACAGGGGTATGTAGCTAGAAGCACGGAAGACTGCCTTAAAGCCGTTCATATCCCAAACTACTGCAGATGCTTGTTAAAGCTTGAGAAACAAAGTTTAACTGTCCATTTAAGGTCTTATTGAAAAACTGCAACAGAAGCAAGCCAAATGCCCCAAATCATAGTTCATTACCATAACCACAAAACACTCTGTAATCTAGGATCTTCTGAATAATAAACTCAGTAGCAGGGGTACTGTTTGAGAGGCATCATCCTATGCCCTAAACCAGGCAGGTTTTGGTAACAGTAGCAGTGCTGAACTACATGCAATTTTTCTGAGAGAGGTTAAAGACAAAAAGAAGTGTTGCTCGCCACCAAGTTGCACAGTGGTTTCTAAGCTACTTTCTATTGAGTAACTGGAGATCCTGTTTTTTGTCTACTCAGACTATTAATAACTTTTGACATGCTTAGAGATGTTAAGATATATCTAGCAATGTTTTCGCTTGACATCAAGCACATTTAGTAGAATTGTATTCACTTGAAGTGAAATAAATAAAAACAATTAAAACCCACAAACAAACAAACAAACAACCCTAAAACCAACCAAAACAACAACCCTCCCCCCATGTATTTGACAAAAACAGAGTGGCCTTAAATATGTCGGGATAACCACACACACACACACAAAACCAATGACAAAAAAAAAAATCTAGAAGGGTACTTCAGAAAGCCCATACGCTTCTTTGTTGCAGGTCCCCTCCAAAAAAGGATCCAGCTTTGCCCAGAAATCAATTTCAGGAATGACTCAAGCCTCTACTGTTGAATGACTGTGTGAAATGGAAAAGGAATAGCTGACTATGCCCACATTCTTTCTGTTTAGCCTGGGGAAGAAGGGATTTATTTGTTTGGGGGGTTTCATGAATGTTTGAATACTTACTGAAGCAACAGTTGCTGCAGAAAATACCTTGTTTGAAAACGCAGTAACAGCTGTGTGTTCTACAGTCATACATTACAGTGAAAGCTGATAATTTTTTAAACATAAACCATAATCACCACAAGTAACAGACTCTCTAAATTAGAAAGCTTCAGCACTCCTTTCAGCCAGGAGTGTGTGTATGACCAGTGACTGCGGCTGCAACGGTGTGCACGTGCACACACATTGGGATGGGGGACGAAAAAAAGCTAATAATTGGGTCCTACTGATTCAGTGTGTGAGCTTTTCCAACCTTCAGCAAGATCTCCACAGGAGATACTCACCACAGAGCCAGATCTGTGGACTTCTGTGCCACAAAAGTAGTGGTTCTTTGCTGCTTAACAGAACTCAGTAAGATTAAATTAAAATGCTTCCTCTCTACATGGTTCTTTTAAGAAATCAAGGATTTTGCATGTGACAATAGGCAGTTAAACCATTTATTTCCTCTTTTTATTTCTTTTGGTAAATTAATAGAATTATTTTAATATTAAAAAACTGTACTACTTGTGAAAGGAATGTACACCTGCTATAGACAGCAACTTCTGAGAAATTAATACATGCAATTAGTGAACAAGCTATTAGTTAAATATAGTCTCTCCTTACAAAAGAGCACCAAGAAGATTGTCTTATTTTCATTCCTGTCAATCCTAATCAGTCTTAACTGTCCCAATACAGATGGCATTGTCAAAGGAGTGAAAAATTAATGCAAAGAGTTTTTATGAAAAAAAAAAGCTCTCCTACTTTTACAACAGTACACTAAATAATCACCTACATTTACGTATATTTTGTGTGCATGACTTAAAAAATGAAGGTGTTAACAATAAGAAAGAGAATTATATTTCTCTAGAAAAAGTTCACCTTTGAAACAGAGAGAAGTTTATGGAAGTGAAGAATTACATGGGACCCATATAACCAGCAGAGTTTACCATCTACTAAATTAGCCGGAATTTAATTCAGGCACTGTGATAATAAGGCAATCTACCTGCTCAGCTACCATGAGAATGATACTAATGGAATTACCTAGACAATCTGGACACATAAAATATATTTTAGAGGCTGTTTCACAGCGAGGTCATCCAGTACTAAAGCCTGATGAACTAATTTTGCTAAGACATTTCAGCGCTCTAGTTTACAGAAGACTGTGTCACATGAGAAAAGTCTCCTGGGAAACTTGGCCTTAGGAAAGAGAATGTCAGTAAGTGAAGATTGCTAAAGCTGTGCAATTGGAAGCTCAGGGCACCACGCTAACAGCATAAACTGTTAGTGAAGCATACTTAGTACAGGCCATATTAAAAGACCTAAAGCTTGCATGATGATGGCCATTAGATAGCTTTAACATGTTAACTCTCAAATCACAAAGGCAGGGTAACGTGCTACCTCAACCTTCCTCAGTAGTTTTAGAAATCCAGATGGTACTGGCGTTAAGCTCTACAAATGGGATGGTCTGAAGATTTTTCAGAATGGCTCCAGGAAGTCAATATGCAAAACAAAAAAGGAAGAAAGCAAGCAAGCTAACACAAAAAACCCACCAGTTAGCTTTAGTTGTTAGAGGACATTTTTAAAAGTCACAAGGAAAAAAAAATTAGAAAAGCTGCAGGAAATAACTTTAAAAAAAAAAAAAGTCAGGCAGAAACAGGGGACGCCTGTAACTAATGAGAAAATGCAGCAAGCTAGAGAGGAAGATCAGGTCAGAAATGCCAGATATGATGGAAGAACTGTATGATGTGACAGTGGAGGCCCTGGAGACAACAGACAAAGACAGAAAAAGGAGAGAAAGAGACAGTGCTCAAGAGATGGTGCCGAGAGAGAGAAAAGAGCAGGTTTTCTAGTAGAGAGAGGGAGGGGAAAAAAATCTGAGGACCCAGGGAGAGCCAACATATAAGAACCCAAAACTGTTTGCCAAGCCTATTTACACTGATTTAATCATGCAGAGTTGACAGATCTCAAACTAGGAGCATAGTGGGGAGGGAACAGTGAAGATAAGAACAGGCAAGAAGGTAGATGGTAGATTGCTTAAGTTTTTGAAAGAGCTTTTGCTAAAGCAGTTTTAAAGAAAGGTGGCCACCATATGCAGCAGAGATCTTGTGAAGGATGAAAGGAAGAAAGAGCGAAGCTACAGATCATGCTGATGCCAAACAGACAATGAACATTGAGAAAGCAGCCTCGGAAAAACTAGAGAAAACACTAAATCCAAAAGAGAGGGATAAGAAAGGCCACCCAAGAACATAAGGAATCAAAGTACTAAAGAACAGCAGATTAGAGGACAGAAAAGAGACTGCAGATCAGTGGCCAGAAGCAGAGAAATCTCATTTTATAATCTGTGTAGCCTGAAGGGCAAACAGGCAACACAGAGCCAGAAAAAAAGTGTAGTTATAATACTATACAAGGAGGAATCAAAGTACCATTGAGTATCCATTAAACAGTCCTGCCACAAGTTCCAATGAAAATTAATTAAAAAGTTACTTTTAAAAAGAGTCAGGGTTATTATCAGGAAAAAGAAAATAATATTTGGTTCATTCTCCACCCATTAATTTATGTTTAATGGGGAAGCATCACACTTTCAGCTTGTCTTCTGGACTTAAAATACTCTTGGTTTTCTTCACAGATAGTATAGCATGCCAGCAGTCGTACAGCTATTCAGAATTAAAACAGCACTAAAACTTACATTCTAATAACAGATACACTACACTTTTCACTACACTTCATTATACTTCACTACACTTTTTAGCACAAAAGAAACAGAGTTGTTTAATTAACATTGGGCAAAAACCCTAAACCAATCAACGCCCCCTCCCCTCAAATCCACAAACAGACAAACCCACTGAAAAAACAAACAAACAAAAACCCCTATCTAAAACTGCCTGTGTTCACCAGCTCTTACTGTGGAGATTCCAGCTTTGGAGAGAAAAAAGGGCTGCTCGGTGTCGGGTCAGGAGTTCCCCCAGTTAAGTAGAAGAAAGGACATACTTCTGCTTCAGAGAAGTTAGCATTTGCAGCAGACCTGCTGAAGTGCAAGCATTTCTCATTGACCAAAATGGGTTACAGAAATTCAACAGAACTATTTTAAAGTATGAAAATAAGCAGGGCCACTGTAAAAAAAGTTTTGGGAACAGGTGTAATAGGAAGCCCGTTAAATGAGTCTTGAACATTCAAAGAAGAGAGAATCAGGAATCTAAGGACTATGTACAGCTGGTTTTGTTGAGAAATGTTACTTCCTCATACATAACAAAATCATTGTTGGTGTATCACTACAAGAAGGGGAAACAAAATCCACCAGAGACAGGGGAAGGCACTCTTTTGAGCAACAAGTGTTTACAGAATTTAAGAAGTAACCACAAAGAAGTACTTTTAATAGATCTCAAAATCCTGAAAGTGGAGCAATTCCACCAGCATTTCTGTTACCAGGAGCATCACAAACTGTCCATTATCAACACTTCTGATCTCCTGAAGAAGCAATCCTCACTGTGAGCAAGATCCCTGCATCAGGCCTCTCCTGAATCATGATGCTTTCCCCAAAATTAATAATGTAAAATATTGATTCAGTTGGAATTTAAAAATAAGTAACAAATAACAAACATGAGAGCATACAGAAAAAGATTTAAAGACAAGATGCTACATTTCTGTACTGCTTGAGAATAACCTAAAGCACACAGCTATAACACTCTGCATGTGATGCAATGGATCTTATGAAGGGAGGGGGGGAAAAGCAGCTGAAGACCTGAATTCTGGCATGCATGTGAGCTGAGTGAAGAAATTCAGCTCCACTTTCTTTGGACAACACTCTTAGGCACATAGTAGGATTCTTGGGCCAGGAGTGGGACTCAATGATCCTTGAGGGTCCCTTCCCACTCAGCCTATTCTATGATTCTGTGATTCCTCACCCAGTTCTACACTGGTGAAGGTTTTTCCCTGATAGAGAACACGAGAGTTTTGTAACAGCTGTTTAGCAGCAGGTGTAGTGTATTTTTTTTTTAAAAAAGCAAACTAATAACCCATTGGACTGTTGGTTTGTAATTAATTTATCAAATTGCTCGTTTTTCTTTTTATACACAATAAGATGCAAACCAAAAGCAAATTCCACCTCAAATTTGTTTCCATAAAACTTGTCTCCACAAATATTGTTTCCACAAAGTCTCCAGTGCAGACACCAAGAGCTGTGTAATGTGTGTGCACTAATAAATCTGGATGAATTCCTACTGACCTGTCTCACACATTCAGTTGCCTTGAGAGTGACAAAAGACTGCCCAGTATAATCAGTCCAGTGCAATTGCAGGCTACCACCAAAGGAATGGTTCTGCTCCCACACTTTCTTCTCACAAGCAGCAGTAGATTTCCAGCCCCTCCACTGTATGGACATCAGGCAATCACTATATGAATCTGTTCAGTTCCCCTGCTTGACAGAAGACTGTTTCGGTTCAATTTTGAGGAGGACAGTTTTCCATCAGACCAGTTTGCTGAAGCAATCCTTCTCCTTCCTGCAGTAACACCATCAGTAGATTTTATGCAGAGGGACAGGCAAGGCACACAAATAAGCAGAATGGGAGCAGAAACAAGCAGCACAGCCCCTTTTGCCAGGAACCTGCGGCTACTCCAAGTGAGGTGAAATAAGACATGGCCCTGGAGTACAAGTGCAAATCTGTCTGTAAAGCCAGGATCTGCACAGAATCGCAGCTAAGTGCGGTATTAACACTCTTTAGTTACAGTCTCCCACTGAAACATCTTTCTTGAGGAACAAATTGCATTTTCAATTGCAGCATTAAATAAAAAATACCAATGACATAAAAAAATCTGCAAAACACATTCAAAAAGATCAATCTGAGTTTGTATTTATTAGTCTACCTCTGTCCAAGTTCTACTATGAAGCAAACACACTTATGCATGCTGCATCAATAACTTAGCACTGTTTCCTGGTTATTGAAACATTAAGTGGTATCAAGGCCTGTCCAGAGTTGAGCAGAATTACCTCAGAGATGCAGTGAAAGGCCAGTGACAAAACACAAGCTACCGACAACAGAGAATCAAAACCTCTGCAAAGAGCAGGACCAGCATACAACACACACACCTGGACACAACAGTAAGAACCAGCTGTCCCTCACTGAAGAAGAATATATATATATGCACTAGAAATTCACACTACAAGCCTGTGCACATCCTCAGTTGGTTTGTACTGCCATTCTCACACAGGAACATATTTGGGTTGATTGAAAAAATGCAGCCTCTTTTGAAAGGTTGTTTTGTGTCGCTGCAAACATCTGCCACATGTATTTCTCCCTGTAGGAAAAAGCCTCTAACAGGAATCTAAAATCACTGGATGAGCCAGAATAGATACTGTACAAAACACATGCAGAGGGCAACTCCCATCACAGAACAGCCTCCTTGCTACTTTAGGGCCATGGGGTTTACATGGAACCACCACCAGGGCTCAGGGACAGCCTTGGCATGAGTATACACATATATATACTCATATATATATATATATATATATGTGTGTGTGTGTGTGTGTGTGTATACAGGCACACAACTAGGACCTGATTTTAATACCTAACTGCCAAAGTCCCCAAAAGCTAATTTGTGGCTAATTGTTCTTCATAGTAAACATTGTCCCTCCCTTGACTATGAAAGCTTCTACAGACTCTACCTTACCAAGAGGTCTCCTCAACAAGTCTGTTTTCCTCCATCAGTCTTTATAACATAAATCCTTCATTTCTGTCCAAAGCAAACCTCTTATTTTCATTCTGACTGACCCCTGTTTTTTATTCCAGTAATCTCCCACAACACATCAGTCTACTCATATTTTGCTGTATTTTCCTCTTCATCCACACTAGTTATCAAGGCAACTTAACGTTTCTGAAGACAACACAGCATGTTTATTTTATCGATTCCCCATGTCCCCTCTCTCTGTCTGCCTCTATATCTCTGACACTTCTTTCTGGACATCCCACCATTACTTTCACTTCACTAAGTTAAAAATCAGACTGTCCTTTTTTGCTGTACTTCATTTACTGCTCTCCCTAAGAATGCAGACTGTCTGCTCTGCTCATCTTCTTGATTTCATTCAACATTAAAAATATTGTAAAACATGCTAAGAATTGCCCTGCATAGACTATGGGAACACAGCAAATTTTTTTATCATTTCTGAATCCGGGGTCAGCAATCTCACTCCCCACCCACTCTACCTCTGGCCCCACCAAGTTATTGCTTTCTTTCTCCCTTATTGCTCTCTTTCCAATGTTTTCCACTTCTGGCTTATGCTTCTCCTCTCCTAATCCAAGTACCCTCACCGCCGTCTTTCAAATCCCTCCTCTGCATTCATGCCATTCAGAATTCTCAGAGAACCATCCTTCTCTTTCACATAGTTGACATTTACAGCATCTATTCTAATGTTTAAGTATTTGATTCCAGAACTTCACCTCATAAGGGGCACAGTGTTTCACTGGCCAGGTACTTCAAAAAAAGCAATGCAAATCAAGTTCTTCCAGATCCCAGAAAATGTAAATCAATAAATCTTTAAATACCTTTAAATACCCCTCATCCTTGAGGCCCTGTAGTACTGTGTCCACCTTTTTATTCATGAGCCTTAAATACCCTTGGCCTTGGACTAACCATTTTTTTACTGTTACAGGTTAGAAACTTCTAGATTATTTCAATGGCATAGTCCTCTGCTGTCACCACAGGAAAATGATACAAACAGTTTGAAAATTGATCATTAATACCTCCTAACAGTACAAACAGCACTTTTCACCTCCTGCAAATATTAATTAGTGTATTTGGGGATGCCGAAGAAATTCAGGATTCCTAAGTCTGTATCTTCAGCTTTTCCCAAAGCTTCAAGAGAGAGGGCACAGCAGACCTTCATGTTCTCCATTTTGCAGACTGCCCTTCCTGCCCTGCCATTTTATTGTAAGGCTCCTTGAGTTCCTATGGATGTCTGTAATTCTGTTCTCCACTAGTTAAACCAACTGTCATACCTTCCAGTGTAATCAGCATCATTCCAGCCTCCACTTGCTTTCTCGGATTTCTCAGTCCCATTACTCTGAAAACAGATGAGAAAGAGAGTTAATACTGACACTGGGAGCATCACATTAAAGGTGTCTTTGGTCTCTGTTTGTTTATTGGAATAAGTGGCGGCTTACTTAGACCTTACTGGTCACCTTCTCAGATCGTCTTTTAATGATCCAGGTGCCAAATTCATTTTACTTGACAATTTTATTTGCCCTGAGATGCTGATCAGTCAGCAGGCAAACCAGACCGGCAATATTATTCCTGGTGTGCTGTGGGAGTGCAGACATAAGTAATTTTGTAGAAGCCTGTGCAGATGTGACAGCGGTGGTCCAGCCCCAATGCTTGTCTGTGCTCCCTGTGTGGAAGACACTGTCTGTTTCTGATAAGGGAATAAAATAAAGAGACATGAAAAAATGGGCCTTCACTTTGCCCCGTTTTGGATAAAATCATACAGACTTTGGGCTCAGGGTCCAACAGTCTGTACATCAGCCCTCTGAACAGAAAGGGCTCCATAAGAAACAGGTTGTTCTCTGTTCTCCATCTAGGCCATTAGCTATTCCTCTGATTAGTTTGCCTTCATCCCTTGGGGCCTCACATTTCTTTCCCATATATAATATGCCAGACATTGTGTTGCTCTTAGCTCGGTTTTAAGACCATTGTAGAACACATTTTTCTTTCTGGGCTTGTCCACTATAAGCTGATACACTTCAGATCTCTTTTTCTTCTCTTGATCATCGAAAATAAAATATCAGAAGTAACCTAATATTTTTGGCTCCATCAAAATCCCTAAAAGCTATGGTAAATCCTAGTATCATGGAGATGGGTGAGAATTACACTTAAGTACTCACAGAAATCAAATGTATGATTACATCCTTTGCAGTTCTGGGCTCCAAATTAGTCTGTCAGGTTTGCATGTACTGCTTCTGCCGACTTCAGTGGGAATTGCACATATGAAACCAACAGAATAATCAGGCCCTGAAAATTTGAGCTTGTGTCCCCAAGCATAGCTACTGCATTTTTAACCAATTCAGTGTGAGCTGCATCTGTGACCCTGGAGCAACAGCAACAGCTGGGAGTATGTGCTGGCACCCAGAAAGCTAGTGCTGTCTTTCCACATGGGATATACAGCAGTCTCCAACCTGCCCTGCTTGTATTTAAAACACAAACTTAGCTATAATATAAAGGAAGTGTTTCTGTTACCATGACATTGAGCAAGAAAATAAACATTAAGCTCCCTAGAAAATGAAAAAGAAGGTATCAGAGCATTTTAGCAAGTCTAATGGCGGAAGTCGGAGTCATCATAACACATTATAGAAGACGAATGAAAAGGTTGATTTTGATAGCTTGAAATAAGAAAGGAAAAATGTGAAATATTTTGCATACAGAAAGAGACACACTCCAGATACTCTGTGTTCCAAACAAGTGTTAGAAAAGCACTATTTTTATTTTCATTGTAATCTTATGTTTTTGAAAAGCTGTTTTTGTTTTTCTTTCCTGAATTCCCCAGCTAAAGGATAGGACTACCTATAACACTCAGTAGATGCTTCCTAGAAATCTCCCAAGCAGAAATTAGATTACTTAAAAAAACCCAAACCAAACCAGAAACAAATAATTCAAATGTAAAACACTGGGAGTTTTAGCCATTATTGATATTACATTAGTCCTGAAAGAAATATGTATTTAAATATTTCGTACCTGATACCGGCAGTTCAGCTTGCCAGTTCTTCAAATTCAGGCTGACTACACCCTTAAGAAAGCAAAAAGTTGTGTAGATTACCAGATTAATATTACACAATGTAGAATTACACAATCACACAGAAGCTGGTGCGCAGAAAATACAACCAATCACCAAAAGAAAAATAAAATAATAGCAGTATTTGAGACACATACTTTAACTCAAGCTTCCAGGATACATTTAGCTTTTTTGTTAAAGTAAATAAAGTTGCTGATTTAATATTCAAATTCCAATCTTTATTTCTGTACTTAAAGTTCTTTTTGTAACAGATGGTAGAGAACTTCCAACCATAATTCAGTAGAAATCACTTCATTCAACAGATACAGGAGTTCCACCGAGTGCTGGGCTCAAAATGTTGCACCACTTATGTGCATCTCACCTCAGGACAGCAATGAAATCCTAGTTTAATATGTGCACCTTTGAGGAGCTGACCTCGCACTGGTATATTATTCAAATACATCATGCATATAAATTGCCTTTTTTTGGTTGAAATCGGGTGCTTCCCTAAAAAAATGTGAAATTGTTTCTTTCAGTTTGGAATACATCTGTAGCATGGGTGTCCCTGTGTTATGTTATACTTCACACAGACGTGGGGGCTCCTTTGCTCTGATTTTACAAAAGAACAAGCCTTCCTGCTCCAGGCAGGAGTCAGGCATGTTATTTTCAGCAAGTCCATTACCCACTTACTCTGCCCAGGTCTATGAAGCAAAATCATGACCACCCAACTTAACGTTAATAATTTATTTCATGAAGTTGTCCATTTTAGAGCTGAATTAGTGAAATGCAATTGAACTGAGCCAAAGGCTCGGACTGGGCTGCCATTTTGACATTCTCATCAGGGAAATGATGCTGTAAACACCCATACTTGATTCACATGCATGGTCTCTTGGTTGCCTACAGTAATGCCCATCTGTTCAGATGGCATCATGCCCACTCAAGTTGCTCAAGGGAATACATGCTGGGCAGTGATTGGCTTAGGTAAGTATTTTTCAAACTGGGTCGGTGTCGACCTCCTTTTGGGAAGGCCCAAGAGGAAAAGAAAACAAAAAGAATTTTCATTTTTTATTTTAATGGATTGTTTTCATTTAACATTCAGCAAAAACACTACCATCTATAAAACATTCAGTAGATGGTTTTGCTAATTCCTTGGTACCTGTGACCCCCACAAGGAAACATAAATTCAACTATATTCTCATTTTTTAAATAAATGAATTTAACCTGTTGTAAAGTCACAGTCCACGTAACATTAAGACCATCTCATCTGCAGAAAAGAAACCTGTCTCAGCAGGCATCACCACATTCTGACAATTGAACTAATTTCTTCTGTTGAACATTGGTCAACACTCAGATATCTGAATGCATAGGCATTCTTACCAAAAGCCATAGCTTGAATTTTGTAGGCAGAGTGATGAGCAATGCTATATCCAAAATTATTGGTCAGATCAAATGAATTTTATTGTACAAAGAGACAATTCCAAAATATAAAACAAACACAAAATCACATAAAAATACAGATGATTGATGTTCAGTGTCATGAAAGGATTAACCCCTTTTGGCTCCTGAGTTGGAATAATTTTCAAATATAGTCTTTTACTTCTCCAAAGCTGAAGAAGTAAAGCAAAGCTTTAGTGAAGTGCATTGTATAGTGAAGCCATTGTCTGTCACTTTGCTTTATCAAACAAAAAGGCGGGGGGGAGGAAACATGTCATCCTTTCTTCCTGCAAATAAACTGTGAGGTTTTTTATTTAAGAGAAAGCCACCATTAATAAAAAAAAAAAAAAAAAAAAAGATGAAAATAATCCAGCTCCTTTTCATTTGGGAGACAAAAGCCTTTCAGTGCTGCGTCCATGCGCTCTTGACTACTGTTTTGACACTGTGTCAAGATGCTCCCTCTCTGCTCCAGGTCTCAGATCACAGTTGGAGTGTCTTGATACAGTGTTGAATCAGTAGTGTCAGCAAGTCTCAGAGCAGAGTCAAAGAGCCTCAATGTAGCCTCAGAGCAAGTAGAGTCAGAGAGACCTTTCCCCTAAGCTGAAGTAGGCAGAGGGTGCTCCATTTTTATTTAATTTTTAATTGTTTGTTTTAACACATTTCGACCCAGCTGCACCAGGCTCATGCACCTAATTAGTAGTCTTTCTTGCAGTAAGGGATCAGAGCTAACTCTCCCAACCCTGAGGAGCTGTTAAAAAGCAGCATGGAATAATGTTAATATTTTCTTGAATAAGCAAGCCTAGGCACAGGGTCTGAGGACAAGCACTGCCTCAGAGCAGCTGGCATTGTAAAGAAAGTTTGTTGACAGGGCCAGACCCTGCTTTGGTGGCACCCAGTTCTGCCATTTGATAGCCCTACTGTGCTACCCCAGGGAAAAGTGTAGGAGCCTGTGCCTAGGACCTTGCTGCAGCTGCTGATCCACTGTCCTCTGCTGCTGGAGACCTGAATGGAAACATGATCTTCCCTGTCATAGGCACTGCCTGTACCTGCAGGCCTAAGCTCTGGCTTCCCCAACATCCATAGGAACCTTCTCAGCAAGATCTACAGGGGCACAATTTTTCTTACCGTTTCATAAAAAAAAAATAATTATTAAAATAAAAATGTTTTAAAGATTGAACTCGCAAACTGTCTCTGGATTTCATCCTAGGAAATACAGCACAAGTGCACAGATCCCATGATTACAAACATTGCTACCTGAATGACCCTGTCTAGACCAAACCACAGTTAAGAAAACTGTCTTTAAAGCATTGAATGCCAAAGCGTTGATATACCAGGGATCATGTTTTGGGATAAGATGGATGTCTGTCCCTAAGAAGGCTTTAGAGAAGGAATGAAAAAAGACCAGAGCTTAGAAAGAAAATAACTAGACTTAAGAGGCTGGATTAGAAACTGTAAATAGGTCAAAGCCAATTTTGCTGTAGTTTTACATCTGAATATGTAATCCAGTCAATTTGGCATGCTAACACCGGGGGAGCACACAGATCAATATACACAATTTAGGTCAAATGACCACTGCAGAGTGAGATGCACACATTCTTCTCACAATTGGGCCAAATTTATCCCTCGTATAAATGGAGTGATTCCACTGGACTTTTAGCAGGGATACATTTGCTTATTTATAATGTCAGTAACTTCTCAGTAACTTGTTGCTTATGTGTACCTCCACACACAAAAGTGTCTCTAATTTCTCATTAGTTTCTTCCTCCTTGTGATTATTGCACTGTTCTTTACATAAAATGTTATTAAAGTACAGCTAAAAGTAGTTATACAACAAAGAAATAATTGCTCAAGATCACAGCTAACAAAAAAATGTTAAAGTCACGTGTTTCAAATTCTATTTTTGAAAATCGTGTAACAAAATGGCAGCAGAGTCTTCAAGTCAGCAAGAAACACAGCAAAAGGAGAGGTGGGAACAGAGTCTTACCTTTCCACAGAAAGATGAGGCTCAGCCAGTGAGCTGTGCACTTTGAGATGCTTGAAGTAAGGTATTATTTAAGGAGCAAAGTGCTCCTATTTAAAACAAACAAAGCTCACTGACTGGCGTGGCAATTTTTTTGCAGGCACTTTCACAGCAAGCAGCAGCCGTGGGTTTCCTCCTCCTGTGCTGGGCTGGCCCTGCGGGGCCGTGTCACCCTTGCCAGCTGCAGGGGAGCTCCCTGACCCGACATGACCATTTGCTTTCACCCACTGCAAAGAGCAGGGCTGCCCCAGTGCTCTCCCAGCTGTCTCTGGAGGCAAAAGAGAAATTAAAGATTGTATCAGCTAGGCACAAATTAAAATCTTTACTGGGAGAAACCTGGTAGAAAGTCTCAGAAGAGAATGAATTATGTATTTGAACACTTAAGATTTCCTTGCCTTTATTACAGCATGGGGTCTGAACTCTGCTTTCTTCCCTGCACTTTATTACATGGTTAGAAGTCCCGCAGTAGGAAACTTGCAGTTTGAATTTTGAAGCACCTATAGTGTCATACTTTTTATTTTAATATTTGTCACCAACAGTGCCGACAGATAAAAAGTGCTGGCTCCCCACAGCATGATATGCGGGATTTTCAATAGAGCTACACAATTGCTTTTGCTAAGTGCTTGCGGGGCTCACAGTGCCAAATCCCGCAAATTGCTGCATTCAGGCCACTTTGCAGTGCTGTACCAAGGCAAGTGGTATTAAAAAAGTTAGTTGGGACATATGCCTAAATGGCTGATTTCTTTTTTTAAAGTCCTAAGCAATTGTCTGAAGACATTTCTGCAACTCAATTCAATAATCGTAGCACTTACGAGATGGTTGAAACTTTTTGCATCACTTACAATTTATTCTGTGCTTTGCACACAGTTTTAGGAAAAAAAAAAATCTTTTTCCAGCCCCAAAATTTGCTGGGCAAGGAAGACCCAGCAAATAATAACAATAATAACAACAATCATGGTGGCATTCTATTTATGGATTACAACTTCCTTTTCTTCTCCTTTACTGTCTTTAATTTGGTTTTACCCTTAATTTATTGGAATATTGTTGTTTATATCCCAGCCCCAGGTCAGTATTATGGTGTAAATTATTTCATATGCACAGCAATGCTAAATGTATAATAGTTACACCTGAAGTATCAGAGGAGGATTTTGTATCTCCTGTCTTATTCACAGGTCAATTAAAAAGCTGATTAAACCCAAAAAGTCTATGATGATAATTGTTGGAAATAGACTGGGACGATAATTGGTTTAATGACTGCTAAAGGAGTCATTGGGAGGTGTGTCTCTCAAGGAGCCTGAATGGCACTTCAGGAGCTAGATTCATCCTGGGTGTTGGTTGTTGACTTTAATGGTATTACTCAAAAATCTGACTCGGATCAACTTACAAAATATTGCAGACAAGACAAATAATTTTTAAAGGATGTCTCTGCTGAGCTTTGGTGTCTCCCTTGAACTACCCTATTCAATGTCAACTCTTCCAGTACAAATTCTGCCTGTACAGCTTGAAGTAGCTCTATAAGGTGGGAATTCACTGAAGGTTTTATGTTTTTATACATTTTTTTCTATCTTAGCAGGAAACAAATTCTATATAATAACTAGAAAATGTAGGCCGAGACCATCCTCTGCACAGGAAATTTCACTCAGAGGGTTGGACACCCAGTGAGGTCCTATTCACAGACATCTCTTTGTATTTTTCTGCCTGGAACCAAAGAAGGGGATTCATGCCAAAACCCTGCAGGATATGGAAATCTATCGGCTGTTCTGTGCTTCTGCATGTCTTTCAAAGTGGCTTCTGATTTGGGGAGCCCTAAATTAAGATCCATGGGCTTGGGGAGGGTGGGGGTGGAAAGGGGTGGGTGGCTGGTGGTAGCTTTTTTTTTTTAATAAGGACTCAAACCCTTCAATTCAAATAGCAGTCAGAAACCTTCAGTACCTTTGAAAAACCCCTGACATTTCATTCCTCATACTGAGGACCCAGAACAGCAAAAATTTAGACCAAAATGATTTCTCTGGGTTAGTCAGGATTAGAGAATAGTGCAGAAGTCAGAAACCCCTTGCTGCTTTCTCAGTCCACATGCACTGCCTAGGCTTGGAAAGGTTATAAGGTCATAAATCTTTCAGTGAAAACAATTCCTGCTTCATGCCATCAACATTGCCTAAAGACATCTGTGTAGGGCATCTCTAGAGGAGGTTCCCATTACTAGACCTATGCTGAAGAATAATGAGAAACTTATATCCGGTTTGAAAGACATTAATGAGTCTCTCTTGGATACAAAATATTTGTTCAACACCCTTATGGGCAGAGTAGCACCGAGCTGAGCTGGGGAGCTCTGCCTGAAAAGCACGTACCAATAGGTCTCAGAAAAGGAACCATACACAGCTCTGTGGAGAAAGTAATTTTTTCAGGCCCAATTTGCAGTTCTGATGCTTACATGTGTCTGCATTGCTTTGAATATATATTTTTTCCAGCACCTACTTCTTCTCTGTTCCAGTGGGGTTTCACATGCCATATTTGGGTATTCTGGATTCCTCAATGGTTCTTCTCTAATTTTGTATTTCTATTCTCAATAATATTTTTTGACAAAAAACCCATATAAACATAAATAAACAAACCAAAAGAAACAACTTTTTTCAGCAGCTTAAATGAGCTGTAGACATGTTGACTCTTTTTTCCACTGATCTCCCTCCAGATTTCTCTCTCACGCACAAGTATATTTCGGGGTTTGGGGGTCGGTTTGTTTGAGTTTTTCCCTCTCCCAAAGCTTGGTGCATCGACTAATGATGCACAGCTAAGTTATCCAGTATTATCTAAGTTATCCATATTACTTAAGGCTCTGATCCTAGTGCCTGACATATGCAAACATTTAACTACTTGAAGTCAAGAGAATGCTTGTGTTGCTACACATTTGCAGTGTAGCACAAAAGAAGATGCAGTTTTCTGGCAGTTCCCAGAAAGCAAAGGAGGTTGGTATATACTTTGATGTAATGCATCAAGAACTGGAATTACTCTGTGAAATGAAAAATGGAGGGCAGGGATGACTCTGCACTTAACTGACAATAAATGAGCGAGCAAACGTCACAGACATTATCAGATCAGCTATGGAGAGAGGCAAAACTAATTACGCTCATGCACTGCATCCACTGGCTCTGACACAGTCAGATGTTGCCCACCTTCTCCTTTCAGTCTACCCACTTCTTTTTCCACTGTCTGAGACCTCATTCTGATATCAGTCAAGGCCTCATCTTCCAGGTTTCAGTGTTTAAGTGCTTGAGGATATACACTGTAATAATATATAATAACATTGCATGTATATTACAAATTATGCAATAGTTGATCAAGTCTTAAGCCACGAGACCCTCCTGAAGACAAATGTTTCTGGGTCCTACTTTGAGTGAAACTGTCTTTCCCCTTACCAATCAAAATTGTTTCTGCTACCTGAGGCTGATGGAAGCTCTTGACCATTTCACACCATTACAAAAGCATTAGCTGAGCTCATTTGCACACCTCCTTAACCCTCTCTCATTTGCAGGCTTACACTGAGACACCTTGTGAATAAACCAGAAAATGTACAGGAGTCGCAGTATCTTTTGCAAATGGCATGTGTACTTTATAGCTTTCATGCATAGAAGCCAATTTCTTGAGGAACAGTGCCTATAAATTGCAACTGGAAGAAGATGCACTTATTTATTGCATTGCTTCCAACCAGGAAAAAAAAGGTGTTTTTTCTCTCTCCCTCTCCTTTAAATTAAAGGCCGGGGGAAGAAGAGCCCAGCACCTCAGGGACACAGCTTCACCAGGCGCAGCTTGGAGGGCTTGTTTGCTCGCTCATTTATTGTGAGGGAAGGATCACACTGGGGGCCAGGTACCTCTTCCAGTCACGTAAAACTGAAGACATAGATAATATTTTAAGTTCAAAGTAAGATTTTAGTTGGTACTAAAAGATTTTGGAGTTAAAGGTTTTTTCAAGAGGTGATGCCTCTTTTGGCAGGATTTCTCACACACAAAGTCCTACCATGCACTCTCTCTAGTCCCTGCTTCTTGAGGTCACCATCAGTGCTGTACAGGGCTTTAAATGCCAACATGTGTTTGGAACCATTAAGAGGAGCAAAATCCAGAAAACCTAATCTGTGCATTCTCCCACAGTTCAGTAACACTCAGCATTGCCTCTCCAACCTGCTGGAGCAGGTTGACTGCACTGTGCTGTAAAGACGAACAAAGCAGTAAGAGCCAAGTGCGGGTAAAATAGCGAAAATGCTTTCACGGCATCACTTTCCCCGGGGGTGTTGACATCCCTAAAGCCCTCAGAACCAGGACTGAAGCGTGACGTCTCTCACAGGGCAGCTGTGACACCCACGCAGATGTCGCAGGGTGGTCAAATTCCCGCAAGGCGAGGCTGCCGCAGGCTGAGCGGTGCCCGAGCCCCCGCCAAGGCTGCTGCCTCTGCCCCAGCCACCGGCCCACCCTGCAGGGCAGCTTGGCTCCCTCATCCAGCAAGGAACTAACCCGCTTCCGAAAACAAAACGAAAGTTTTGATTTACAAAATCAAAAGAGACGCCCCAAAAGACCCCACAGCATCATACTGGCCTTGCTGCAGAGAGGAGGCTGAAGCCGGGGGATGGCAGGCACCCACCTCTCCATGCAGGGCCAAGTGTGGGCAAGGCAGTGACAATGGTGCTGTGTGGCAGAGCAGCCCCCGCGGAGGGGACACAGATGGCCAGGGATGGCAGAAGGCAGGGGACAGCCGTGGCGAGCAGCGGGCAGCGCTGCCGGCATGGGCAGAGGCCGCGGGCAGGGCCGGCAGAGCGGGGCCTGTGCAAGGGGCTGCACCACACGAGGCTGGCCCTGGCCCCAGCCCCCTCCTCCCCAGCACCCCAGGACACAGGGGAATGCTTTGCTTTTTTTCCTCAGAAAAGAGCAATCTCTCGTGGCTAAACTGCAGCTCGTTCTCAGGGCAGTACAGACCACGCTCTGCAGCAGCCTGGGCAGTGATCAGTCATTGTCTTGTCTTTCTGGGGTGTTCGGTGTTTCTCCTTTGGACACCTCCTGTCTCCCTCTGTCACCTAATCTGCCAAGCCCTCAGGAAAGTTACAATAACTCACAAACAGACAGATTAAAAGGCAAGTCCTGGCTGCCATTTGCAGGGGGGAGGCCTTACAGTCGTTAGGATGACAGCAATTTAATTAAAACAGGTAAAACTAAGAATAAAACATTTCACAAGGGGCAAAAATGGGGAGAAAAGAAAAAAGACAAATCAATGAAGAACATGCCACGCTCCCACCAGCTCCAAAGCCCCATAGCTGCTGCAGCTCCCACCATCTGGGTTTCTGTGGCCATACCTGCTTTGATCTCACGCGCTTTTGTCCATGACAGCACTTGAAGGGTGTTGTTCTTGCCCTGGTTGACTGCTGTCTGTGTTCTGCAAGGACATGGTACCCCTAGCCCTCTGCACCTCTGTAAAACCTAACTAAAGCTGGTGGTGGAGAGGGGATTGCAGAAGCCTCCCTGCTTTACGACGTGGGCCAAAACATGAAGACTGTCTAAGCAGATCATGGGAAAAGCCTTCATTGTTCATATCAGAGAGTGATTCACATATGAAAAGCCAGAAAAACACACCAAACTCCAGTCTACACTTAGACATCAGTAGAAGAAAGTGACTTGTGCACTTTGGACGTGGGATGTGCAGATTCACTGCACAAATGGCTGCCAGAGGGTGGATTTTCTATCGACTCCTCTTGGAGGGCAGGAAATTTGTAGAGGGACACCCACCTTGGTCCCCTGATTTTTTCCTTTTATACTCCCTCTCAGCTGCTGCTTAGTAGGGTGGCCTTCCCCAGTCCACTCAAAGATGCTACAGCAAAAAGTAATTGGTTGCTCACTCCCTCAAATGGTCCCCAAACTTCTTTTCTGTGCCTTTCTTTGGGAAGCAATTGCTTAAGCACTTGCTTTTTCCAAAACTCCAAGGCACCTGACCAAAAGCAGTGATCCCTTGCTGAAGATGATAGATCAGACAAGTATCTACAGAAGCACGGAATAGAACACAAATGTGTAAAGCTGCCTACACAAACAATACTTGACCTCTGGGTACTGGTTGCTACTTCTTGACTAAGTATTTCAATGCTTTTTGGATGTGTGGGTATGTAGCAAAGCTAAATGCAAAGATCATTCAGTGCATAAGAGCCAATAGACTACAGAGTGCTACAAATACAAGTCCTTTGTTAATCCATTGTTAATATGAACTCATATTTCAATATTTGTCTAAACCTGAAGATATTAAACTGCCTGTACCACATTTCATTACACATTTAAGATTTTTCATGGTTTCCAACATCGTACTGGCCCTAGTGCCACTCAGATCATTAAGTGACATTGTGCCTAAAGCCCATCCTCAGCCAGAACTTCAGCAATTCTGGTTTGCACTTAACTGTGAGTGACACATGTCACCCACATCTGGAACAGCCTGTGCCAGTCCATTTTTACACCACCACCACACAGAAGCTGTGAGTTACAGAGAAAGGCAGGGAAACATCAAGGGGATTATGGAAAGCCTCTCCAGCCCATTTTCAATGTTTTGTAGCTGTTGAAATATAGCTGCCTTTGGAACCAGTGTTTCTGACTGTTTTCCAAATGCCTTCAGCAGCACTTCTTGGCCACAAAGAAAAAGGGGGTGAAACCTCAGACGTGTACCAGAAGCTGTGATATTATCTTTTCTCCACCTGCAGTTAGGCTCTCTTTTCCCTAGGAGCTTTTAACGGATACAGGAACTATATACTACCCTGGCAAAGCACTCCCTGGTGTGATTGCAGCTATACCAGCAAAGCTGTGTTTTGTACCAGTGCAGGGCTGCTCTGCTCCTGCTCCCCAGTGGGATCAGCGGCACAGGAAACTGTCGCCTGGGAAGCACCAGACAAAAGCTCCACGTTGTGCTGCAGAGCTCTGCCCCCGGCACCCTGCCTGCCACAGCCCTGCATGGGGAGGCTCAGGCCTTGGAAAACAGGGTCAGACACCAGTGCTGCACCCTGACACAGGCCAAGGACCACCTCTGGGAGTGGCAGGTGTCCAGTATGTTGCACATGTAGCTCCATGGTAGGAACAGAATAGTGGGTGGCTTTCCCTCTGCTTCCTTGCAGTGGCTTACACCCCCACACCCAAACTGGATTTCTTTGGCCCCTAAGAAAGCAGATATCAAGACAGCACCATCCCTTGCCATCACATGTGCTGTGATGTAATGATGATTGTTCATATGGGCCCAGTTATCCAAAAAATACCACAAAACAACTGAGCAGATTCACAGCAAGCATCCCTGCACATTTGTATGTATTGTCTTAGGAAAGAAAATTTTTCAAGAAGCAGCATTTGTCCATTACTGTTCAAATATTACTGTAAAATGCTGAAGCAAAGGAGGACTACAGATCAAGTTTTTTCCAGCCCCAGGGGCATAGTCCAGTCCCATTCTCCAGCCTGACTTGGGCTGATCATAAGTGAAGTTCATATGCCAGAAAGAACGAAGAAGATGGAGCAGAACCACAGCCATCACTCTCGTGCTTTGCGGTCCCTTACCTTTTAAAGGCTGGGTGGAAAACCAAACTATTCCTTTCCTCCCTCCTTGCCCATGGTCTGGTCAGGGTTCAGGACAGACGAAAGATGCAGCTCAGACAGCAGCCTGCTTGGCACTGCCAGGCTGAGCGTCAGCCTCAGCACCCTGGCCCCATGTTCATGTTTTCAGGACGAGGGGGGGGAAATTATGCAGCTCAGAACAGGATCCCTGTGTGGGGAGTTCCCCGTCTCAGCACAGTGACTATGCACCTAGTTTTAACTAGTCAGCAGGGAGATGATGAGACAAAGGCATGTGCTTCAGTACAGCACTAAGGCAGCTCTCAAGAGTTGTGTGGAAACGTCAGTTCAACTCTTGGGATTCCCAACACAGAACCTTTTCCTGAAGACAGAAACCTACATCTTTTTCATTTCTGAAGGCTTGCCCAGAAGTGATCAAGCATCATTCCAAACCCAGTGTCAGGCAAAGAGCCTCCCTTTTCAGTATCTCCATTGCAGGAACCTGCTACCTTTCTTTTAGCATGGAGAAGATGGAACTGTTGTCACAGCAGCTGATGTACATTCCCAGCAAAACTTGCAAGGGAATGCCTATGAGCTTGTACTACAAGACACTTTTACATTTTCCATCTAAAATCTTGCAATTGAGTTAGGAGCATGCATACATTATGAATGGGAATAATGAATTGGTGATTTCATTAACTGATTTTTCAGCCTGTAAACATGTCTCATGGAGAAATAATCAAGTACAAAGTTAACTCTTTTTTTCCTAGAAATGGATCATTTTAGTATAATGGTTTTGTTGCAGAGACAGTGAGCTAAGAATTATCTGGATGCAAACACAACTGCCCTCCTTGGAATTAAGAAAAGTAATTCCTAGTTTTGTTATATTAGGGTTCACAAATTGATCACAAGCCAAAATTTTGAGCCTAAACTCTTTCTGACTGTTCATGCAATGCTATTTCAGCAGAATAAAAAACATCTATCATTTGTCCCAAATGGGATATTACTTAATTTTTTTTAAGAAAGTTGTAACTTTTCTTAAGCTAGGACAGCTCTGGTGCTTCCTGCTGTAGGGGTGACCCTACTCCGATTATGCCCGGCAGCATTCCCTCACATGTGGGATGTCCCAGTGTCCTGAAGGAGCCATGTGTGTACAACATGACTATCAGCACCACCAGTGATCTAAATGTTGAACACATCATCTGCAGCGTCAACAAACTGTGCCCTTGCATTCGTTACTAAGCTTAATATATGAACTAATTTGGGCATTGACTACACATCCTTGAAAACATTTTTCCTACAAAATACCACTTACATGCTCCAAGCCCCGACATGGCACAATGACAACCAGTTGTGCTCTAGTTCAGCGCAGCGATTTCGAAAGGCTCTGACTGTGCATGTTCCTCTGCCACAGTCTTGCGAAGCCTTGTACATCGTGGGAATGGGTAACCACATCATTTCAGCTGTCACAACTGCTGAACATCTTTCATGATGATTATGATTCATTGAAGCTGGAGACACCACAAGAACTGCATCTTTCTAACTTACCAGAGGTGTCCATGGTCCTTAAAATGACAAGTTTCTCCAGCTGGAGATATAAATTACCTCACAAGCATACGATAAGTTTAAAAACAGTAAAAGAGAGCCTGGTAATTGGCTCTGTCAGGCTGCCTGATGGCAGTTTCTGGTGTCAGACGTATGGCAGCTACGCAGAGCTACAATACTTGGGGGCCTAGAAGTCCATACGGTGGAAATACACAGTCTCCCACCACAGTCTGCAGGGCCTGATCCAATATCTGTGCATTTGTGTACCATCCAGAAAGCTTTTTTCAATTTTTTTAATATATTGGAACAAAGAAGCACAGAGAGAGGGTAAAGGCAGCTATAGGTCAGGTCCCTGCTTTCTTGTTGATTTGAGTAAAAATTAAGAATATCATAAGGTAGAGGAACCTTTTCATAGTAGATGTTCTTACCTCACCTCAACCTACCGTGGAGCCTGGGAGGTGCATCCAGAAGCGAACACAATGCCAGACACAGGAACATGGCTTTTGGGTTCTCCCAGCCTTCCTTCCTCCTGGGCTGCAGAACGCTCTCCACCGTCGGGTGAGCGATCCCTGTGACTCAGACACCCCAGCCAGCGGCGGCGATGCAGCGGGCACTGACAGACAGACAACCTCTGACGCTAAGCTCATGTATTCCCTTTATTGAACTGTACTAGTTATTGCAATCAGATTAAGTCACATTTATAAAGCAGACCATCCAGTTGCACTGAAACCGATTATATTCATTACATAGTTTTAATCACTGTCCGGTGAACTGGCAAATCCAATCAAAGCATTAGTCTTTAATCAAAAAATTAAAAAGAAATATTTAGACAATAGCCAAGCAATCACATCACAATGCACAGTTACCTAAAATTGCAATTAAAAAGCAGTTAACGAAAAAGAAAAAAATCACACCTAATCTTTAACTATCAATATAATACAAGAAGCAACAAAGGGCAACAGCATCAAAGCAGATTTATCTAACACTATAAATTCAGTCAGAAGCAGAAGCTCTAAAGTACACTAGCTGAAGCAGGACAATAAAAAATACTGAGCATGGAATACTTTTAATCTCTTCCATTAATATTCATTTCCAGCTGCTTATAATAGCAGCGCCTCATGGCCAAATCATTAGAGTTTTACATCTGGGTTGCAAATGACACTTTGATTGGATGTAATGTTCAAATGGTCCTCCCCACTGTGCCACCGTCAAGTCTTCTGCAGAGAGGTGTCCTGTAGTGCCAGTGGCTCACTGTGCGTGCTGGCTCAATGTGTGGTTCTGGAAAGACGAAAAAAGGAGACATGCATGAGGGGCAGAATAATAGAAAGCATGCCCATACCCTCCCACTCAGTACCATTTATGCAGAGCTCAACATAAAAGCTTCTCAATTATTACAAAACAAAATGCAATAAAGAAAAAGTACTCATAAGTAACAGCTGCCAATATGACACATTTGCTTTGTTCTGACAGATCTGTTAATGTTGGCATGAACTTAGAAAAAAATGCTACAAGCCAAATACGGCCATGAAGGCTTCTTCCCTGCCCCCCCTCCCAGTACATATAAAGAAAGTGGTAGCACTTAATGGGCAAAAAACCTGCCTTTAGGGATTCCCTTAACTGTAACAATTAAAAAAAATAAAAACCTGAATCACAGGGGGAACCCTTGCCATATTTTACTCTTTTATTCTCATTAGTATCGGGTGCAAGTACTGGCAGCAAGAGACACCAGATTGTGACACACACTTCTCAGTCCAAGAAATACTTCGGCAATAACAGCTGAACCGCCCGCTCAGGCATCAGGGTAATATTCCCAGCAGAAAAAAGGCTGGACATGTAACCCAGAAGTTAAATCTCTTTAAAGAATTGACTTTGCTCTACACATTTCTTTCAGCAGTTTAGAGTCTCTTTTGTTCCCTTTTTTACTTCTGGTAGATTTGTAATAGCCTCATGTCATCACAGTACCTCACCTCAGAGGATGCTGACCTGTCTTGCCATTTTGTGTAGGAGCCAATAAATCATGGAGCCAACCTTGGAAGCGTATTTTTAGAGCAGTTCCAATTCACCTACATTTTGTGTTCTGACTAAAACCCCAGTCCTACATGTAAGCTCAGCTTTATTTGTATGATTATCCAATTATTTGAGCAACTAGAGAAGTGCTCATGGTAAGGTTTTCTTGAGCTAGGTCCCCACATCCTGAAATACAAAAATTCATTTGCATTATTTTAAGCCCAGGAAATTTCCTAGTCTCCATCTGCCTAATAACAGAGCTGGGCAAGACTGCCAGCTTGAAGAATAAGTTTTTAAAGACAAGATGAATTTTGAATCTAATTATTTATTTACAATGATGAAGCTTTAAAATAAAGTAAGATATTTTAACTTTTCATAAATCATCTGGTCCTTCTACACTATCCATAGCTACACCCTGAGCAGGACAAAAAGAGCAATCCTTTGCTTTTTCCAGAGATGACATCTTCCTGATGGAAATCGCCTGTGCAAAGAGCTAATGGGTGGCTGGCGATGTGGGGCCGGTGGCCGTGACCCTGTATGCCGGCAGGAGCATTTCTGGACTGTGCACTCCCAAAAAGTGACCACCAGGTGTCAGAAGCGCTGCTGAGTTCCTAAATCATGGCCAAAGTTCTCTGCGGTGCTGGGGTGGGAATTGGGCTGCGGAAAGTCTGTGCAGTCCGGGCAGGCGATACCGGCTGGGGTCTGGGCAGGTCACTGGAGCGGCAGAGGAGCCACAGCCACCACATACACGGATGGAGCCCTCGAGAAGTGAAATACCAACAGCCGGTGACATCTGAAAGTAACTACTTGTTTAGCACAACACCGGCCCTCTGGGCACACCCCAGTCTGTGTCGGTAAATATTTCAGAACCACAAATCAGAAATCGAGTTACGGCATGTGAATGGACAGCTAAAAGTCCCTTGCTTTTAGACAATTTAACATCACCAAACATAAAATCCAGTGGCTTTTTATACATGGAAATTGTCCTGGCCTCAAGAAGGGATGACCTTTGCAGTGCTGGATGTTATTTTCAAGTCTAACAATGACTTCATGGAAGAGGATGCATGGAGCCCTGCACACACAGTGGCAGCACTGACAAGAAGCTTGCCCACTAAACCTAACCGGGGAAGTATGAAAATGTGAAAGAATACACAGGCCACTCTGTGCTCAGACACACTCCTTGGCATTTTAACAATGGTCAGTCCTCGTGCGCTTCACTACAATTCTATTTTTAGGTCATCCTGAATATCAATAAAAAAACCAAAAGGTTTACCATCTTCAAACTGAAAGAAGGGCTATTCGTGGTAGACAAATCCATACTTAGTTAGGCCATGTCATTTAAAAGATAATGCACAATCAGCACTGGATGCATGACACACGGTCTACAGTCAGGGAACATGATTTCAAACTTGTGTGGCTGCTGCATTGATTACAACAGGCAGGTCAATAAAGGAATGGTATATGGCTCTAAATCTGATAATTAAGCTTTCATGGTGAGCCCTCCCACCTCAAACATCAGCTAGAAAATGTTCTGAGCACTCTTGATACAAGGCATATACTGGGTTTGTGAACAGAGCTTGTGAAAGAAACAAACAAATTATACTCAAATGCTGCAACCATTCAGAGCTGGGTCTGGTCCCTGTGCCATAGTGCTACGAGTTAAAAAAAAAGTACATTTTTCATAAGCAAATCTTGATTTTGTCTTAGTATCTTGGGAACGCACCATTTATTCCCCATGCATGCAATACTGACAATCAATATGCCATTAATAGGTAGAGCCACATTTTACGCAGGACCCCACAAGCAAGTCTGTAATGCCTACAGACATGAGAGTCTGTGTGCACCACGTCCTTCCCCTGCCTTTCTGAGCAGATCCTGCACAAGCCATGTGCACAAACACTAAGTCCTGCACGCTTGGGTGCTGGTGAACACGAGGTGAAGGCTGCCTAATCACCACTGTGTGTGTTCACAACTCCCATGAAAGCCCGTCCATATCCTCTGCAATCAGTATAGGTTTCTCACCTGTTAAAAATGTATTTGAAACCATACAAACATGCTTTCCAAAAAAAGTCTGGCAACCTGTGCCCCGTGCATCTGCAGCTTATTGGAATTGTGCTTTGCAGATGTCAGAAAGCATCTAAGGTGTTCAGGGCTTTTGTATCTCCTCTCACACGTGTTTTGCATATTTGATCTGTGCTTTTCCAAATACCTTTATTAGGCACTTCTATGTGTGCCCATGGACACAAAAAATTTCCCCAGCTGACCAGACTTTTGGAGCAACTGAAAAACATGCAAATCCTGGCATTGAGAATGCCCTGTGCCTTAGCAGAAACAGCTTTGACCCCGATGCTACACTGGGCTGTTCCAAGCAGCAAAAAGAAAATTTAAAGGTCAGAAGGGAATGAGCATTTTGAAACGTGATACCACAGGAATGCTTCTACCCAAGTAGCCTAAGGAAACTTCACCCACCTTTCCAGCAGCAGGATGGGCTAGCAGGAAAAACCTCAGGCATGATTTTTCAACTCCAGAAGTTATTGTTTTTAAACAAGAAAGCTTAAATGGTGATTTCCAGAGGAAAATAGAGCAGCCACAAAAAGGAAGGCTCTCCAGGCACACTCGTGTGTGTGTTTGCACACGCCCACCACCTCACAAGGCCATCCATACACGGAGGCGTCTGGGGGCCAGCAGGAGGCAGGACATCATTTGGAAGCTGAACAGAAAAAATGGTTCTTCCCAGCTCCTGTTAGACCCCCTGGTTTACACACAGCTCACAGCTGATACCCCACTGAATACATCATTCTGAGACATTATTGCAGCTGGAAAACTCTACAGCAGCACTAAGTCACCTGTCAAGATCAAGTAAGTCACTGCTTATTTATAGGACAAGGTTGGAAAATCTCTTCTTTTCTTCTCTTAATAATGATGCAAAATGGATAGCAATTCCAGTAGCTACATCAGTGGGAAAAATGCAACTAGCCCAAGCCTTGGGGCTGTCGCAGTATTTAAGTGGAATTTTCTACTGGCTGCACAATCCCCAAATGAACCATTTATGGGAGAGTCTGTGACCAAGGAACTGGGCAACAGACATTGCAGGAAATAAAAAGATTTCAAAGAATGGTTGATTATTGTCCGTGTAGATACTGATTGCTCTCCAGATCTTCCCTGGGGACACCCCCTGCCTGCCCTCTGGATGCAGATCAAGCCATTCGTGCAGGACATCCACAATGAATATTTCTCTGTTTTTCTACATGCACGATTATGAAAACACTGGCATGACAATCTCCATTTTCAGAGCACTGTGTCAAGAAGGAAAGCATCAGGCTTGAAAGATGATCACTTACAGCAGTTCAAAGAACTCTTACAAGCTATATAAAGATCGAGAGAAAAAACACACACAAAAAAGCAGCACATGATGGAGCGAAGCTCCAAGCCAGGCAGTCAAGCTGGGAGTCTCCCACACTGCAACGATGCTCACTGCCAACAAGTCACAGGTGTACTACACAGGAGCAGGTGAAAAAAATAAAATGCAACTGTGAGGGGTGTGATAATGGTTTGGGGCTATAACACATTCAGTCTATAGTGCCATTATGCATCTGTTACGGATTTAGGTATTTTGTACCAGCCATTTACAAGTATATTGTCTATGTGCAAGAGCATATACACCTAAAAGACCATATGTTATGCAGAGGTTAAGAAATGGCCCAACAAGGCTGCTGATGCCCACCACCCTCAGGTGAAATTCATAAGCCTTCTACAGTGTTACACAGAGACTGGGACTGATGAAAGGCCATAAAGCCTCTCTCTCCCCTTCCAAATCCCATTAAAATGAACAGAAACCATTCCTTAAATCATTTCAACAAGAATTTTGGAGATAATAGATTCATGAGACAAACAGCAAACATGAAAACCAACTGGCCATTAGCCATTGGGTGACCTATTAATCCCAATATTTTTTCCTGAAGTGTGGGGAGTCCTCCAAACCCAGGTGAGAGCCCAAGCAGTAGCTCCCTGCCTCTCCCCACCTCCGTGCCTAGGTTTCTACCCCTGCTTCAGGCACTGTCTGACTCCAAGCCCAGAGATCAGGGTCTTGGCTGAGGACCCCTTGGGGCTGTACCCCCTCTTCCCCATTCTCTCTCCTTTGCCCCTTACAGAGCAGGGCAGGAAGGAGATCAATCTCTCCACTGACTACCAACATGCACAGCTTGCCAGACAAAAGCTAAACCTCTGAGTCAGGCGCCGACTTGAAGCAAAGGCTGAAGTCTCACAGTTGAACATATATATATAAAAAAAGACAAAACAAAACGTCCAAATTGCTACAAACAGAAGTTGGAGTGTCTAAATATTTACGAAATACCATCTGCAGCTTTCTTTTTTCAATGTTTTGCATCTTTTGAATTCAAACTGGTCCAAAAATCTCTCAGCTGTTATTCCTCATTATATATCCATAAGCACACACGCGTATGGGCATAGGTACTATTTCCCTCTAACAGCAATCCATAAAGATGAAAATCTTTATGCCTTGACTTTATAAAGGGATTACTCTAGGCAGAGGACACAAGGCGACCCTTGCTTTAGCCACTGGAGATTATGCTCTCTACAGAAAGCTGTGAGCCTTAAATTGGTGGTGCTCTAATCCTAAACTGGAGAGGCATTCAAGGGATGCCATGACCCAGAAGAGCAAGTGGAAAAAAACTAAATTAAAAAAAAAAAAAAAGGCACACTGAAGAGGGAGCAGTGTGAGAAGAGAAAAAGAGAGAAAGGGACAGAAAGGAGAGCAAGTTTGCTTTACAGGATCAAACTATTTATTTTTATTTTTAATTTCTTTGCTACTTTCCCTTTGCTATCAGACTCTAAAGAAAAATCACCTTTGCACCCCCTTGCAGTTTGTATGTGCTTATTTTTAGAACTGTTTGACAATTATCCAAGGGTCTAAGACTAACAGATGGCCTGTCTTAAAGCCTCATATGTTCACTAGTTTGCACTTCTGACAAACAGTAAATGTACTCAAGAGTGTGCCATAAACAGGGCTGAATGAATACTCAGAACACAATTTAGTTAATACACTTCATTAAAACTGATAGTGGTAACCAATGTTTCCCATAAAACCAGGTGTTAATTGCCCTTCCAGTTGTTTCAGGTAACTCTTACCCAGTGACATTTATATGTTTAGATCGTAGTTTTTCAGGCAGCACAGTATTACTTCTTTCCTTTCCCTTGGTATTTTACCCACTACATAAAATGCTTGTAACAAGTGAACTCCAAGTTATCATGGTATGCAATAAAAAAAAAAAACTGTCAGGTAAGACAGGTTCACATGTCCCTTCTTTATTTGAAGAATCGCTTGAAATGGAGGTAGAGGCAAACGAAAGGTGGCACATCCTTTGTGAAAGGCAACAGCTGCCTGTGTTACTGCTTCCTTCATCTCTGAGCATCTGATAACTTGCCATGTGTCAGTCAGTCCCTGTGTCAGCACACTTTGAGATGGCACTTCAACAAATGCAGGTAGAAGGCTGTCCTTTACAAGTTATTGAACCAGGAAAAAAAAAATAGAAAATCATTTTGAGTGTCTAAGAAAATATGCCTGGAGGTTTGGTGTCACCTGAAAAGCAAAGCTGCCTGTTTCCAATGGAAATAGCTGCACCTGAGTCACTCTGATTCTTGCACATGATTACTCTGGAGCCAAATGCACCTGTCACTGGTACCACGACACAGAAATACTCTTCTGTGCCACGACAGAGATGCCCCCAGCACCCCTGGAGTTTCTGTACTCACTGGGAAGGGTGAGCAGACTCCCTTAGTGCCTTCTCAGCTGGGGGATGCCCCAGCCACCCCCAAAAACCTGCCTGGCTCCTCCGGAGACCAGGACCTGGCACTTCACCTGGAGTCAATGGGAAGGTTCAGAACTCGTAAAATATTTACAGGGCAAAAAAGCCGTTCAACACGTGACTGACTAAATGCTGACTGGGTTTTATTAATAAATCTCTTTCTGTGGCTGGAATGTTCCTACACTGAAATGCAGCTGCCCGGGTGTGGGTCTGCAGAGCCCCAGCAGAGCCAGAGGCATCCCCGCCCGCTGCCGGCCTTTGTTCTGCACCAGGGCTGTGCTGCCGGGCTACAGCGCCCCAGCAACATCCTCCCTCTGTTTTATCTCTATGTTACACTGTTTCTCTTCATTTTAATGTATTCCTGAATATTGATTGGCATTTCTGTGTTACTCTGGTTTGAAAAATTACCCTTTTATACAAATACCTTTCTTATTTTTTTTTCCCAGCCCCAGCCTTTTCTCACACCAGCTAAGGGTTATTAGATGATTTATGAATTTAATTTCTCTTCTAATTCGGGTTGTTTAGTCCTAATCAGACTTTGACAACTTACCTAACATGCTTTCCCCTTTGCACTTGAGACTAATAATTCTGTATCATCAGTCTTCTAGACCTGCCATCTCCTTCTATTCTTCTCTAAAACCCCAGAATAAACCAAGGCAAGCCTATTATAAGTGAACTCCAAGTGCAAACTAAGCCTGGCATAGCCTCTCATATTCAATTAAGTGCCTCACCAAAAAGTCTATATGCTTCTTTCCAAAAACACTGGATAAAATGCTGAAGCACAAAAGCAAAGTGAAGCCTTTGGGAAAATCTCCTTACCACAGGACTTTGGAAATAAAAACCACAGAGGAATACATTATTAAGAGATAACCAGAGTCTTCTGTTAGAGAAACTAGCTGTAAACACACCGTGATTCACTGAGGCACCCAATGAAACCAGGGAGCTAATAATACCTGTCCTGAGGGACCACACGCTCCTGAGAATTTCACTCAGAAATGCAAATTTATCAGCATCCTTGTGACTCGTAGTCTCCAGTATGCCATGAGCAAGATCAAAATAAGCTGAGGGAAAAAACTTATACTTCCTAAATATAAAGGGAGACGGACAAATTTAATTACTGTTGTCAGAAGGGCAAGAAACCAGAATATTTTTCAAATTCCTTCACTGCCCCCTCAGCCCCACTGTTTCTCCCTGACTGGATCCCAGAGCCCTTGTTGATCCCAAGAACAGAAAAGGGCTTGCAGGATCCAAGCACACCACTCTGCCGACAACACTTGGTGTTTTAACCTGGGCTTGGTAAGTCCATGGTTTTCTGGGAACCTGGTCCTACAGATGCTCAGGGTCACTGCCACCCTTATGCCTCCACTGACATGGCACAAACCCAGCAGCACGAACGCCCTCTGCCCTCTGCCTGGCTCCCAAGTAACCCTCCAAAGCTGTCCTAGAGAATGCAAACACCCCACTTCTAGTACACTTTCAAATCTAAGCCACACTAATTGGAGAAAGCATCTCCTGTCCACAGGTACACTCCTTTGACTCTGTTACACCAAAAACCTCAATGAATGCCTCAGGGCTGACCAGTTTTTATCCACTTATTGGTGCTACTCAGGGAAACAAAGTTTCAAAATCATTTGCAAGAGGAAAACTATTTTCCAGGAATCCTTCCTGGAAATTCCTTTCAAAAGCATGAATTGTTGATTTCTTAGAAGCCTATCTGAAGCTTACCTCATTAATCCCTCCTTGATCTAAGGTAAATCACATCGCAGAAGCCAGTTAATTGTTCCTTTATGTGAGGGCTGGCATCATCATTATGGAACAATTTGTGACTCCTTTAAACACTAAATCATTTCCTGATTGGGTCTTTATTATAGGACCAGGATGGTGTCCTCTCACACTCTCTTTTCTCAAAAAATACTCAGAGCAAAAGGGAAATGCTTTACACAGTACGTTTAGCAGTCACCAGTCAAAATGCATAGACAAAGCTTCACTGAGTGATCATTTCCATGGGAATGTAACCAAACAAAAGCCAGGAAATTCGAAGTTGAACCTAAAACTGCTCTGCTGTTCTCTGGTATGGTAAGGGTCACTGAACACCATCTGATTACTTCTTGTAGCTTTTTCCCCTGCACCAGTTAGGTATTCCTGGTGTAAAGGACCATATTCCTGTCACATGGCCCCCACGTACTGCTCAGACTGACAAAATGGCTGGTCAGTGATCTGTTGCCTTGGACATAATGGCTGTTATTGCTGGTTTCTCATTTCAAAAGGGGAATAAAAATCCTCCAGTGCAAGTGGCTCTACTATAAAATAGCAAGGCCACAGTTACAGAAGTGTTTTATATGCTGTCCCATTAGTATAGATGCCACCAGCACAGCAGAAATCTGCAGACAGGACTGTGCTCAGCCCAGTGCCCATTGCCTCAAGGAATTAACCCCGGAGAAGCTAGGAGAGTGAAAGCATCATGCAGGATTTGTTCTTATAAGTAAAAGACGGGCAAAAATATCACCAACACAAGCTGTCTCCTCCAAGACATCACAAAACAAAACAGCAAGGCAATATTGCTGTTGCACTTGTGTGAAACAACTGGGTTAAAAAATGGGATTTTCTGCCAGTGCTACTCCATTACAACAGTGTCACTGGTCTCTGGAAAATCTGCCTTCTAAACAGCAAGATGCCACATTTTAAACAATTGTGATTTCATGCAAAGACTAAGAGCATGTGTCAGCCCCAAAGGAGGACAAATTTTTCAGAAGTAAATATGTTCTAAGCTACCTCGCTGCTCCTTTTGAAGACACAATAATGTAACACACCGATGACAGATATGCCAGACACAGCCAAACCTCAATGCCCATGGCAATTTATTCAGGTTTAACTGTGCAGCAGAAACAAATGAGGAGGCTGGGTGGTCAGGCAGGAGTGTTCCCTCAAGGCTGGCACAGTGTGGGCGCTGCTTTAGCCATTCCTGCACGGTGCAAAGCCAAGGCAATTTGGTTCTGTGGACTAAGGTGACCTTAGGGTGTCTGTCCCACCCGCCCAGGATGTGGCACAGAAGACACACGAGACACTCCACAGTGAATCAGCTCAAGCACAGCTGAGTGATAAACTCGGGACTGCTGCTGCCAAATCTGGTCTGGCTCACGCGGAGTTGGGGTGACAGAGCCTCGATGAACCCAGCCTGACCTTACACAGAGTCACGAGCTGTCTCTGCACTGATCCCATCAGCATGTACAGTCTTAGCTCTATCATCCAGATTTTTCCAGCAAAGTCCCATAATCTCATTGAGGATAGACAGTTTAGTATGTCATAAGTTATTCCATTACCACAAAACAAGAAAAAGAGAATATTAACAATCTGTCCACTCAGTTGCTGCATGGGTTGGGTTGCTGCACGTGTGCACCCAGCCCCACACACAGCTGGCCCTGTTTCACATGTGCAGAACAGGCACAACTTGGAAACAAGCTGTATCCTAAATTATATTATCTTTCTTCCTTTCTCTTCTGGTCAAAGGGAGGTATAAAACTGCTCTCAAAATACGATATTAAAGCAGGGTATCAATTACCCAAACTTTAGTACGTGATTGAATATATTTCTCTGGAAGCAACTTCAGAAAGAGCAAGGAGCAAGGCTGTTCCAGGGCTCTTTTCAGGTCCCTGAGAGTAGGCTTGGCTGACAATAACAACAAGAGCATGGAGGTGCAGGCAGTGACAGCCCTATACACACACCCAGGTGCAGAAAGACAAGCAAACCACTGACTTTCTAGCAGTTCCTCCTCCTTTTGCTCTTCTCAGGCCCCATTTTTTCCTGGCCACTTACCATGCTTGCTCCATGTATCTGACCTCACAAGGGAATGATAACAGGTAAGCAAGGATTTAGCAGGAGTCTTTACTATGCTCTTTAAAATCCCCCTGGAAAAACTGGCCCTTGG
Organism: Corapipo altera; assembly: GCF_003945725.1. Taxonomy (NCBI): domain Eukaryota; kingdom Metazoa; phylum Chordata; class Aves; order Passeriformes; family Pipridae; genus Corapipo; species Corapipo altera. Next base: position 2,291,647 of record NW_020884894.1, on the reverse strand, counting down.
CAGGACCCCTGTCCTCAGCTCGCTCCAGCAGCCAGGGCTGGAACTGCTGCTCCCGCTGCCTTTCACTGTCTGAGGAGATAAACCCCGGGATTACACCCTAAATCTCTTCCTTGCAAATCAGAGGTAAACCCAAGGCCTTTCAAATTTTTTCATGAAACTATTTTTCAAATTCCTCCTAACAATAAAAGTGATGGGGACTCCACCCGCACCACAGCAGTAGGCAACAGCAGTATAGTATCACTCCAGGATTTCCTGTCTGGAGTTCAGGCTTCACATCTGAAATACAACACACACACAACATTTGTATGACCGAGGAAACACAAGACGCTTGCCACACATTTATTATCTTCCTGGGGAAATGATATAGAGGACAAAAGAGACTATATTTACTCCCTCCCCAGCTGCTTTTACAATCTAATAATTTATTTCTCCTGGACATAAATTTCAGATTTAAACGAAATCCCTGAAACCTAAAGATGCCACATGTAGAGGCTAGGGCAGTATTTCTTTCTGTTTTGGAGATGGGAGTGCTTAATGCATTGCTCGGTTAACAAGGAGCCTTAAAATTTGGGGGAGGGGATAAAGGGGACAAGCAATTAGATTGTGGCAGGCCCTAAATGCAAATACAGGCAACTGTGATTACTATATTCATGCACAGAATTAAAAATATCTGGTTATTGAAAATTATTTTCTCATTCCATGGGGGTTTATCTAAGTTTAGGCCAAGATATTTATTTTTTTCTGCAGCAGCTGTACTGGGGATTCTTTTACATTTTTCTTACACAGAAGCTATATATCATTCACATTTCTGAAAACTGAGGTGCTTTCTATGATGTAAGAAATCTCTGCAATTAGAAACAACCACGTTCTCTTTCAGAAAGATAGAATACATCTCCAAACCCTTCTAGTCAGCAACTAAGGTAGCAGTGCTCCTAAAGCAAATATAAAAATCCAGGGTACAAATTCATGTTAACTGTTACAGATATATCCATCTGTTTGTAAACTAACTAGTGACTGAAACTGATGAACTGACTGAAATGTAATTTTTGAGTCTACTAGCGTCTGTTCTCTTCTAGTAATAAAGTAAATGCTTTTCAATAACTGTGCTGCTTTTGAATGCCAATTTCCATTTAAGCAGGTTCAGGTTCTCTCTTAAAAAAACCCCTAAAATTAAAATAGCAATTGCCTTTTCTTTCCAAAGGTCAAACTCAGCTTTAAAGAACATGCAACATTTCAGCAAGGCAGAGAGGACAAAACTCCAATCAGATAAATGGGCTGTGCAATGATTGAGAACCACGGCTGCCTCAGGTTTCTGAATGAGCTGTAGGATAGAATTTGGCACAGTCTGTTGTTGAAGCTTATATCTCTTTTACTGCAGACAAGAAATTCACTGAAATATATAAATAATGAATGTGGCTGGGGATCTCTGCTGGTACTACTGCTGGTTCTGCAAGATGCAGGAGCAGAAACATACACTGCTCCATGTTTCTGTTATTAGGGAATCCTTGTTCTCCAATAATAAACACAGAATATTTTATCTGAAATGGCTTCTGCAGCACATAGTATATAAGTTTCAGCTTTCTAAAAGTGCCAGCAAATTGCAGAAAGATAAGTTACAAAGACGTACCTAATTTGCTGTGATGAATTGTGTGCATGCTTCAGTGATCAAAACTGCAGCTGAGACCCATTATATTTAATGATCTAGACATTTCTTGTGAAAACACTCAGGCATATACTGTTATGTCTGGACAAGCATCCCCATTTTGCTCTAGGAGAAAGCAAATGAAGAGACTGAACTTTTAAAAGGATGCTGTACACCACCCTTGATGAGTTCTTTAAAACTGAGGCTGATCAAGCTCCACTATTTTCCTTAAGTAATGCTTATGCTCTGCCCTTTCCAGTGCAGCAACCCTCTTCCTTTGAAAAATGAAGTCAGTTCCTTTGGATGCTAGCGACACTTACAGGAGGCAACAGAGCTAATCTATGCTCATACCACAAACTAAGTCCCAGGGCAGCTACCACAGCAGAAGAAAATCAAAGGGGCTGTATTAGAGATCTCTTCCCACCAGCAAAGAAAAACTATGATGAGAATTTTCAGGCAGAAAACAAAAGAAAAAAATATTGTCGACATATTACACAAGTGTTCTGTTTCTATTTTAAGGACCATGTCCTGCTTACACAGGCATGTGCTACCAAGCTGGGTAGAGCCGAGCAGTGGTAGCTGGTTCTGCTGTCCCTGAGGACACTTTTCCCACACATCCAGCTGTGCCAACAGTCATGCTCACAGACCCACAGCTTACAGCCCCTTTGCTCTGTGGTTCTACACAGAACAGCAGGAAACCCTCCTATGGGGACAGGGATTTCACCTTGTGACCATGTAAAGGACTTCTGAATAAAGGTTTTGTGGTTTCCAGCCCTTTACATCTGGCTCCTCCAAAATTCTCCTGCACAGTACTGAGTATATTGTTCAACCCCTGCCTTTCCAACTTTGTAAAACAGGAAAAAACAACGTCAGAAAAAGTGCTGGTAGGCTTAATTCATTCATAGTTATAAGAACCACGGACATCTGCAGAGAAAAGCCACAGAATTTTCCTGCTACCACAGATTCAAGAGCTCATGTTCTCCCTCCCCGGTCAGTCTGAATCTCCTTCTGTCATTGTTCAAAAAAACAGAGCAAGACATAAACGCGTGTTTTGACTCCAGAAATAAGGATTTCAAAGTGCTATTTCACTCACCTGAGGAACTGCTAAATACTATCACAGTGATAATTTGTGATAGTGTGGTAAAGAATGAAGAAAAGGTATTTGTTAATTGTTGACATAACAAAATTAATTTTCCATCCCTAAACTTTTCCTCATCTCTCCTGTGAGCTCTGATGCAATGTTACTGACTGGCACTGCTGAAATGCCAACTTGCATTTCTCATCCTTAATTTCTCTCTAAATGTCATTAGTAATTGTTATTGCCAGACCAGAGAGTGCAATCTGGTCTTTCCAAAAGAAAATCCATTTCTCATTTCTTCTCCTGTGCTTCCTCCTTTTGGTCAGAATGGATGTTTAACATGTGCTTTGCTTCCAAGAGGATGGGAACGCAATAATGTATCTGGAAGTACAACATTCCTGCTTTATTTATTTACATATAGCATGCCTGGATCCTTATGAATACCAAATTGTATATTCAGAAGGGTCTTCAAAGCACATCTTTCAAGAACACTAACAAGTCTTAATTGAATAAAGCTAACAAGTAGGGGAAGGGAACACCCTTTAATCTGTTCATACAGACTCCTCTCTGGATGCTTCTGTAAATTACTCTTTTTGGTGGGTAACAATGTTGTCAAATATAAAAGCACGTGATATGATTTTTCTCTCTTTCTGTCACACAGAAGAAAATCCTTTTCAGTGAGATGCATAAACTGGTCTAGCTTTGGTCTGGATTAAGGTCTAACCCTAACTGACCCACAGAAGTAAAAGTGGTGTCCAGCACTAAGCAGAGAGGTGAGCTTAGACATCTGTGTGCAAAGGAAAACCTGCCAGTGTAAAAGGCTGGCTCCTTGCACATCACTATGTATCGAGCCAGCAATTTGTATAGTTAAGTGCAGCATCTACAAAATTTGGTCTCTGGTACTTAAAGGCAAGCAGTACCTCGGCACTTTGAGTCAATTTTAGAAGGGACTCCGTGTCATGACAGACCTTTAACTGAGCTCCCCATAATCAGCACATCTTTCATTTGCACGTCTGCATTATATTTTGCAATGTATATAAAGTAATTAATTCAAAACTAAGCTGCATTTCCATATCCATTAACTAAAGGCATCTTATCTCAAAATAAATAGACATTTGGACATTTCCAGCCAGGAATTGTGCTTTCAATAAACACAATTGATGCATATACATTGTCTCTTGGCGGCTTACACTCCTGCCCATCTGTTGGGATGGCATGGTGCCTACGCAAAAGTTGGTTGGACCCTTGCCCTAGGGCATAGATGACAGGCAACGACGGGTTTAGCTGGGCAGCCTGAGCACCAGATCCAAGTGCCATCTCTGCTGTAGGAAGCCCCTTCTGTGTGCCAGCACTGCCACATTGGAACGACATGCCTCCTTACACTTGATCACACATGTTGACACTTGGGTGCGCTTAAGTGCATTAATGACTGAAACGATGCCTTTCACCTGGCTCAAATCTTCCCCCCCCCCCTCTGCATTGCTGCTGGGTTTTCTGCACATGTTCATGTGGCTGTGGACACTTTGTCAGCCAGGGCCAGCCACAGAACAGCGTTAATGTTGTGAGAAATGAAGGAGGGTTTTTTGTTATGGGCCACGCTGCTCCAGTGCCAGACATTTCTTCATCTCAGGTGAGAGATCTTTCTGCAACTCACTGAAGAGATCTCAGAGAGGACAGAGAACCAGCAATTTATTGATCACAATCATCTTTCCAAATGCTACACCATGTCACTACATCAAGCACAGGACAATTCAATATTTCTGCACCATTCTTTGTTGCAGCAGAGGCCACCCAGTCTGGATGATGTTGCTGTTCCAACAGCAACCCCAGCCCCTGGCTCAGCAAACATTAGCTCCCTGTGTGCTAGGGAAGAAGGTGCTGACAAATCACACAGAGGTGCATGAGCGTGAACAGCCCTTGCTCTTACATCAACCTCTGTGGATGTCAGGCCCAGGAAACCTCTGGCATCCCCTGCCCAGAACCTCAAGTGCAGCTGCTGCAGACCCAGCAACAGCCCCATGTAGCCTACTACATGTGTTTCTTAACTTTGGTCTTTATGAAAGCCTGTTCCAAATTTTTAAACAGCCGTGTATGCCTGCTCCCCTGAATTTAAGCACAAGTACTGAAAACCAGAGACCTAATAGGTAAAACTCTTCCCTACTGTGACAACAGATCAGAGATAAAACTCGTGGTTTTGCAGTCCATAAAAAATGTTCAGGCAGGCAGACTCAACATGATGGGTATGTGCCTACAGCACTTTTAATTTTTAATTATTGTTAGTTATAATTATCTGACTGCGTCTGAATGAAACCCAGCAATATGGCTGGAATAGATTTTGGTAGTCGTGTAATTTATTAGCTTTGTAACTACTAATAATTAAAATTTAACAATACTCCAAGCACCATAGCAACATTTTTTTTTAAGAAACACTAGCCAAATCTGCTAGGATAACTGACTAGGTAATTTTCAGGATTTTAAAGGAGGACTAACATTTTAAAAATTAAAAAAAAAAGGAAAAAAAAGAGAAAAAAAGAGGGAAAGATAGACAACAGACTCTTAAGTGCCCATCAACCACCAAAATGCAAAGATTAAAAAAATCTGTTTTAAAAGAAAAAAAAATTATTTTTACTTGCAGAGAATTAATTCTATACATTATTTTGTGTGTCCTTTGTATGAAACCTAGAAAGAGTTCAGGGTATGTTTCCAGTAAGAAGCTCCTGATGTTTGACATCCAAATCACACATAAGTTCTGAAATACAGCAAAAGTTACATCAAAGGAAGCACTGCCTTGAGATAGAGCCACATTTCAGGTCCTATTTGTCCTGCCACCCACACACTCTCCAGGGAAATACATTTTCTACAACTTCATCAAGATATCATAGATTTGCCTTTCTCTCCACTGTCTGTATGGACACTGGAGCCCAGAAACACTGAGATACTTCAGTGTTGCAATCACACTTCTATTTAAGTAAGCTTTCTTATACCTCCAGAAAGTAAGTAAAGTCCATTTCTCAAACAGGAGCTGGAGCCATTAACCCCTAAAAGATTTGGAATAGCTCGGTACAGATCCAAAATTGTCTTTCTTCAGTGCTCTGAGCATTGGTGGTGAAATGAGCCCTGAGATGCAGCCCCGCAGACTCACCTCCGTGCAGGTGGGTCACAGCCAAGCCAAGAGGCTCTCAATCTCCTCTGTGCTTCAGGGGACACTGCTGTACCCAGATGGCCCCAAGCACCACTGGCATAAGCAGCTGGAGATGTTGCTCCCCATTCCCCCACTCCCAGGGAGGCCAGCACAGGTCCAGAGCAGCCTCTTCACAACCCCCATCGGGTCACATCAGACTGTGGGGTGGTTGCGGTGCCCCCATGCCTGGGCAGGTTTCACTGCTCTACAGGAGGCACATCTAACATCAAGCTGACATTAAAAGCAGTCTTAAAAAAAGAAAACCTGCTTAGGGCTTGATCTGCTGTAATCAGCGGAAAGAATCCCAAGGACTTTGATGTGGACCAAATCAAGCCCCTGGAGGACGTTCATGGTAAATCATTATTAATATAATGAGTGCAATTTCTGTGCAGCAGCTCATGCCTGTTTATGGATATATGAAAATTGCCAGCTTTTCACATAAAATAAAATGAGAGGGGAGACAGACCACAGTGTTAGCCAATGAGCCATAGTAGCCACTCTCTTTTTGATACGTGTATATTTAAAGAAACTGGGCACTTAAAATGACAGCAAATTCTGCCAGTGAAGCTCCCTTAATTTAGTGCTTTGACATATCTCCAAATCTGAACAGAAAAGAAAGCCCTTTATTCATAGCAGGCAATAAAACACCTGAACACCTGTGCTAGGAAAGACCTGGCAGGTACCCTGCTCCCTTGGTACCTGGATTATTTGCGCATTGTTTATTATATCCCTTGCCTTAGTTTTCATCAATTGTAATCATTTAGGGGGAAACAGTATGATTAACAGTACACAAGCAAACAGCAGGAATTAATCCTTTAAATACAAATACTTCACTGGTTATATGATGGCTCCTTGGAAAAGCAGTGTGGCAAAAGAGTACATACAAAAATCTTGCTTAAATTTCCTCTGAAAATCACTGCTCAGTCACAATTTGTTTAATGCAATTCTCGATGCAAGAAACTGAGGAGGGATCTCTCCTTGCTGTGAATCACATCACAAATATAACTCTCAGCACCCATTATGTGTCATCATTTCCGACCCACCTTCAGTGTTGGCAGGGTTCCCTGCTATGTTTTAAATAGTAAAGATCAAAATTTCAGTTTCGTCAAAGAGCGAGCTCATCTCCCACGTCCAAGTGCCCTGTGTGCTGTGGTGGCTCTGGCTGCCTCCAAGGAGCAGGAATGCCAGCGGGGCTGGCAGCTCCCAGCACAGCTCCTGGGGATAGGGCTCTGTTTGAAAGGGCTCCTTCTGTCCTGCACGTGAGGAACCCCCAACCCTCCACCTCTACACTTGTTTCAGTGAGCATTTCAGTAGGGAAAATGAAATGCCATAGCCTCAGTGTTTCATATAATAGCTATAAATTTATTTTTTTCTGGGAGATTCTCATCATATTCATAGCTGTCAATCTTACAAACTGAGGATGTGAAAAACATGGAGCTGCCAGCCTTTCCTCTTCTGCCCTAAGGGTGTGTGGGGTTATCATACAGTTTCCTTTATGTTTCATACTTAACCTTACCATGTTTTCTTTCCTTATTTCCAGTGAGATAATGTAAGCAGTTTTCTGTTTTCTTTTCTTGTGGCAGTATCATGAAGGTAACCTCACTTACTCATTGTTCCAGATTCTCACCCAAATTTCCACCATTTATAAAGTCAGCTCAGTTCCTCAGAGCTTTCTTAAGCCTTGGTCTTACAGCTCCATCAGATGGTGTAAACTTCAAAGCATAAACCTATTTTAAAATACAACTACTAGTTCAGCAGTGCAAAGAGGGTTTGGTCACTTCCAGAGCGCTGAGCTACCAAAGCAGTATCTGCACCAGCCACTAAAAGCACATTTACAGCAGCAACAGTTTCTCATCACATGGCACACGTGCCTTCTGGGCTTACTTAGCGTTTACCCTAACTGTTTAAAGAAATGTTCACAAATCAGCAGGGCTAATTCATGGCACTCCATGACATGTCCAAAAGTTACCTTTTCCCTGTGCAGCCTGTCATTTTCCCCACCCTCCTTCATTTTCCTGCTTTTCTGTAAGCATCCCACTCTGAATTTCTTCTTGAAATAGCTGAATGTTCAATTTTTTAAAAAGTATTTTCAGTGGTTTCACTTATGAATACGAAGAATTGAAACAATGTGTAGGTTCAGGTTTTGATACTAGTTATTTTATGCCAGTGGGAAAGCAAGTTCAGAACTGAAAAGTCAAATTCATCAAGCGAAACCCCTTGATGGATGGTGATTTGCCCACATTAGAATAATTGCACAGTTAAAGAGACTGAAAGGTTTATGCAGATTTAACCCAAACTAGCAGCTGAACAACTGGTTCACTGAAATAATACTAAATCTTCATTACTCAACAAAAATATAACCAATAGTTGAGAAATTTAGAACAGGCAGCTTACACATCAGAAACTAATGAGATAACCGTGCCAAGGCAGACTGGTTCAAAAGTCTTGAGTATTTCTAATGGATTTATACACATATTTTGTGTCCTCCTTGGCTCCTGTATTTGCATTAGTAAATTCCCTGGCATTAAGTAAACACACATTTCTGAGTCACCACAGAAATAAAGACTAAAACTGTGCAGGTAAGTATTGAATTTTCATTCAGCCAACACCATTCAAAACTACTCGTGTAACTATTATGAGCAGAAAAACTTTCAGTGCACAAAAATTCTGCATAAAAACTGGAAAATTATAATCATGATTTATCTGATTAAAGCTTACATTTGCTGCAATTTTGCAAGGCACAAAACTTCAGAATTGAAACACTATGTAATTAAAATTCTTAATTGCAAAAAATGGGCTGCTGTTAAGACTATAATTCAACCAGGTTCTCTTTATTTGATCATCTGATTTTAAAGGTTAATGCAGTGACCTAGGAAGCCAGTGTGCCCATTTTGATTGTGCTGGCATTTTGACCAAACACCACTTTAAGGGAAATATGGGAGGAAAAATCAGAGCTGGCTTTGCAAGCCACTGCTGCCTTCACAAAACATTCATAGTGAGAACACACAAACCCAAAATCTGCTGACTTTATTAAAATATTAACAAGGTATAGTTAAAACTTTTGTACACTTATGCAAATCAGGTCGCTAGAACAAGGGAAAGAAGAGATCCCCTGGGAGAAAAAAAAAAATAAAATCAACAAAGTGAAAAGATCAGCCATCCTTCCACAGCATGACAGCACAACACAAGAGGCGGCAGCTTGGGAATTCAGCAAGATAAATAAAAACCCTCCAAAGTTTAAGTAAATCATAGTTTATAAAGCTAATAGATTTAAATGAGGCATATGGTACCATTCTATAAAAAGACCACATTTCCCAGGGGGTGGGAGCAGTATTTTGGTGGCTATGCTACACAGGTGACATATGTGTGAGGCCAACCAGGGTGGGCACCTCCTCATGAGCTCTGTAGGAGGGCAGGCTCTGGTGCTTCATTCCCCATGAGGTTCCAGGCACACATACCATGAGGTTTCAGTATCTGTGTGAGTTTAGCACTAGAAGTATCAGTGTGATTTAAACCCCAGCCTCACTGCCATGGCTCTAAGGAGGCCCCTGGGGCCGAGGCCCCAAGAGTGGCTACAGCAGCAGGACCAGCTCAGGGTCCAGCCCCTCCAGAGGGTTTGCTGCACTCAGGAACGGATGTGGGCCAAGCACTGGCTTTGTGGAGGCTACAACTGCAGTGGCTGCAGCCTCCAGTGCTGCCAGGAAAACTGCTATGTATGGCCTGGTTTGCAGAACCTGCAGCTTGTTAATGTGCTACTGCCTTGGTGGAGCCTCTAATTAAGCATTGTTGGAGCTGCACCCACGCTTTGCTCTCATACCTCAGTAGGGAAAATTTCTTTACTTCTGACTTAACAGTGAGGAAGGGGATGGGGCAGCTACCATTTGCTTAGTCTTTGTATGTTAATCAGTCCCTAAATTATTAATAGAGAAAAAGAAATTATTTACAAGGTGTTTGACGTAGACATGTAAGGAGGCAGCAACACTACTGTCAAGAGAAATACTCATAAATCATTATATCTCTCGTCTTATTTATTTATTTATTCTAGCCATGCTCAGAGACCCCTTTCTCCTCAAGGCACCCAGGGAGGCAGGAGGAGTCTGAGAGACTGTTTAAGGCAGAAGAGACCATACTAAGGTTAGGCATCTTTTCTAAATGCTGCACAAGGGTGATGGCTGCACAGAGAAATCAACAGCTTTAGCTTTGCTTTCACTCCTGTTGTAAACATACCTGAAGCTCTGTTTGAAAGAAGAACTTCTGTGGGCACTGGGAACAGTCATAAATTTTGTCTTCCTGCCCATGGACTGCAAAGATGTGCTGCTGCAGTTTATTTGCCTGTACAAAAACTGAAACAACATAGTACGATTAGTTAAGATTACTTTGTATAAGGCATCTCACCTCAAACTACACTTCAGAGTCTTTGCAATTGTAACAAGTCCAAGGATATCTCCCAGGGAAGTGCCGATACACTCTCTTCAGCAGAATTTCCTTACAAGTAGTCAATTTAGAGTCTCCAGGCTGACAGTCAGCTTACTTCTAACAGACACTATATCCTGTACGGATTTTTGATATTTCACATAAAGCTAACGCTGTCCACGGGTAACTGGAAGAACTCACTCATCAGACCAAAGAGAGGATGTCACCACTCCCACAGGGAGCCCTGGGCCCACGGCAGGTGCATCAGATGCATTTTTAATGCAGGACAACTGGGCCAGGAGAAGCCTTGATGGCTGGTCTGGAAGACACATGGCCCAGAACAGCATTTCCCACAGACATGTGAATCTGAAAGGGCAGGCTTGCCACGATTTTTAGACCTTTCAAATAGGTTGTCCATTAGGTATAAAAAAAAGAGATGATGGTTTAACCTCACAAATATCACAGCATCTACATTATGATTATGACTTTAGCTGGTTAAAAAATATATCTCATTTCATTTTTGTCTCACTTTATATGAATCTGTATGTGAAAATGACTTCTTCAGTGGAATCCAACACATGCACCCAAAGCGGTTTTTTTTACAGCACATTTCAGGAAAGGATAAATTAACTCCAAGCTCATGCAAAAACCATGTTCTCGAACTGTGAGCCAAACCCTAAAGAGCTTAGGTTCACCTTATTCCCATCAAAGTTAAAGGAATCTCAGGTGCTACCATGCCCCTTTACTGTCAATAGGTCCACATCATCTCTCAAACAGATTGGAAATGCAGATGTTAACTACTGTTTTGAAGAGAGTAAAAAAGGCAGCCTTTAGCATGCACCCTGCAGATCCTTGAAAAGCAAGATCACCCATGATCATTTTCATTGATGAGACAGCTTAAAATGATCTACAGGGAAGGAATACCTAGCAAAATCCCAGCCAGGAGTTAGAAATGTGCCACTGTAAGAAAACTGGGCTTAAAGAAACCTCTGAGGGAACAGCTGGCAAAACCATGCAGTTGTACAGTTTGGTCTTATCAAATCTTTATTCCTGTGAGCCTCAGCAGTGTGAGTGGACCATGAACCACCTGGCCTTTAAAGGGTCCTTGCTCAGGTGAATAAGGGCTTGCAAGAGCAGGTCCATGCTTTGCAAGTCCTGCACTTGGAAATACATAGCACCTTGGAGCCACAAGGTATAATGTAAAGGCTTTGAATTGTGGGGGGCTATGCAGAGCCTGCTGCTTGCAGCAGTGCTGCTCAGTGTCAAACGCCACAGTGCTGCTCGTCAGAGCGAGCCCCAGATTCAGACAGACAATATCTGAACATTTCCAAGCACAGTATTTCTTTTTCCCAAGGAAAGGAATACAGTATTTTACAAATCCCCCGAGTGTCATTTCTGGATCTAGCCATGCACGCTGAGGCTTGTCTTGGCCTCCCTGTCTTACCTGTGAAACAAACAGGGCATTTGAATGTGCCTCCCATCCCCTCAAAGCTGTGCTCAATCAGGTGACACAGGAGCTTTGCCGGAGAGTCAAACATCTGGTTACACAGCTTGCACTCATGATTGATGCCTTCCTCTGCAAGGTTCAAATGATACAACTTGTTAGTGACACAGCAGATTAGCGTCGGGGATGCAGCAGCGGTCGGCGAGGAACGGCTGTGCCTGCGCTCACGGCTTCAAGGACCCACAGCCACTGCCCCAGCCCTGGCCTCAGCACCAAAGCAGGGTGAGCATTCATGGGTACAGTCCCACCCACGTTTAGGGGTGGTGATTTTTGGCTGCGATGAAAGCGGCCCTGGACTCAACCCACCGGGAGCACACGCACCTGCTCCCAGGCTCCCAACAACACAGCACTGCTCCACCTCGCCTCCTGCCACAAAGGGAGAGCAGCCTGCCCTGGGTATAGATTATTAAATAGTCAAGCAGCATTTAAAACTACTTTCATAGTGTGAATTCAACACCAAAACTGACAGAGGGCTGAAATGCCATCTTCACCTTAGACTATACTGCAAACAGCAGGATTCTGCACTTGGAACGCTGGGCACAGCCCGTACCCAAGCACATGGCATGTTTGCTGCTGGAGGTAATTCCCAGAGCATGTGAGCCTTGAAGGGTGCATTGTGAAAAACAACAAAAAAAAAAAAAGAAAAAAAAAAAACAACACAAAACCATGCAGTGCCTTGTGCAGCAGCATATGCCAGTGGAGAGCGGCCCGTGCTGCCAGGTGGGCTCTGGAAATCCTCATGGCAATGTGTGCTCTGCCCTGCCCAGGGTGCTCATGGGGAGTGCCGGCACTGGAGCTGCCGTGGGGAAGAGGGAGGCAGTATGGGGAGAAGAAAACAAGTGGGCTGGGAAGGAGATAAAAAGAGAAAAGGAAAGGGAGGAAAGAGTCAGAAACAGAAAGATGAAAGGGTTGGTAGCTCCATGACAGCAGCTCTACAAATTCCTTGGGAAGACATAACCAGGGACTGGGATATTTCTAGAACGCCACAAGGTTTGCAATGCTCTGTTTGGGCAGCCACTACGGGCAGGCACGTGGCCCTCTCTGATGTGTGGGCTTCCCACCTGGCCCTCTCTCCTTTCTGTAGTGTAAGGCTGGCTTCTCCCATCAGACTCTTGCCTGAAAAGTTTTGGCTTTGTGCAATCTTTGCAATCTGTTCTGGAGGGGAGGAGAGATGGGGAAGGGACATGTGCCTCCTGCTGAGCACGCCCAGCCACACCGCTGTGTACAGCAACCAAGCACTGCAATAAACCTGCAGAGGACAAAGCAGGTACTGGGGGGAATGGAACAAATTCCTTCTACAAGTAAATCAGAGAAATCATGTTTGACATTAATTTTCTACCCTCTACATACTGGGTATTTGGAAAACAGTGATTCATGTACAGCCTGAGGTCCGGTGTGAGCACATGTGTTAATAAATATGGGCAGACACATACTGATGACTAGACAGCTGCTCCTTTTGCAGCCTAAATACCTATAATTTGAGTAAAATTAAAAAAAACCTGCCAAACCAAACAATGCTCAGCATTTCAATTGAAGTATATTCTTACAAGCTTGGTATGTTTAATTAGGTAACAGAGACTGTGTATTTTCTTGGCTGATCCCTGCAGTATTTTAAATAGTTAAACCCATAACAAACAAACTAAAACTCGAATGAAAAATAATAAAACATAATGGGTTCCTGCAGATCTGGAAATTTATCCCACTCGAGGCAAGACCTTTTGATTTGCAAATCCACTTCTGAATTATAAGGCCTTCTCCTCACCGGTGGGGGTTTTTATTCCACTCCCACAGGAGTCCATTATGTATTTCTTGTGTCTATAAAACCATCCAGAAAGAAAAAAGGGGGGAAAAAGTACCATGGTTAGCATGACAAACGTTTCTCTTTTCATGCATGTGTATTCAAAATATGAAAATGCCCAAAGATATAGATAGAATTGCTGCTATAATCACTCTCTCCTCTATGGCATTTTACAGCATATTATTTTACACAGAAACACAGCACATGTATAGGGATACTCAGTCACCTTTGGAGAATAACTTCCTTGAATTATATAAGATCATATAGGTACATGCAAGGAGGCTTTTTGACAATGCAGCATGACAGCCAATGTTCCAGTCAAATGTGTGGTGCTGGGTGTTAGCAATGGAAAACATATCATCATTTCCCTCATTCTTATTCATTTTTTTTTTTTAAACATGACAAGCATCTATGAGAGACCTACATAACTCAAGTGAATTATGCAGCCCCTCTCATTTGTAAAATAAAATGCAGATTTTTACAGCTTGTTAGGCAGATCTTCTCCCATTTCTTCATAAGTGTATCTGTGTGGGGATCGAGCGATTGCAGGACTAAACGAGCAATGCACAGCAAACAAGAATCTTGGGTTTCTTGGCTTTTTTTTTTCCTGAGCTCAAAATAATAAACATTAATTTTACACTTCATTTCTCAAAAAAATAATAGGATATGCTCTTGTTTAAAACAAGCAGGCCTGCTGTATTCTGTCAGGCTGAAACTATGTCAGGCCAAAAGAGGAACAGAGCGCTTTGTGTAAAAGTATCATGGGGAGATGATAGTATCCTGTAATGTTTTCAGTACCTACTTTTGTCTCCAAAAGCATTTGATCCCTGGCAGACACATACTTATTTCCATACTGGTCTTGAGGGAAGCCAGTAGGAATGAGAGCTGATTATCTGAATCCTGAAGGTGAAACCTGGGTGGTGCCCACTGATGTCAAAGGCAGGCATTTGTATAAATTTGGAGGTACATAATTTACTGCCTGTTAGTGAGGATTAGTGGGTTGTGCAGACCCAGCTGAACTGCGGTGGCAAAGCACGTCGCTCATTGTTCCCAAGTTTGGGTGCGTTTGCAGGATAGTTTTAAATATGTTGATAGGGTGCTTAGTAGCACTTACACTGTCATTCTGCCCATTTTAGAGTGGGAATATGATTTTCCATAAAGCTATTTCTGCTGCAGCAATGTGCATTTAATACATATTACAGTGAGTCTCTAAGCCTCTAAGAGAACCGACACCAGCAGCCTCCTGGCGAGGATGCAGTATAATTAATAATGCTGTATTAAACCCGTGTACTGTATCAGCTGCATTTCTAATTATAACTATATTAATGGCAATATTAAAGTATGCGTTAACACTGTCATGTACTGACATGTTATCATACCAAAAAAAGGGAGATCGGAACAACAAAAATCAAGATTGTCTTTACTGTTAGTTAAAACTTCTCTCTTCAACTTGATTTAATAAAGCAAAATTTTCCCTTATGGAATAACTGCAATAGTCCTAATTTGAGAGATCGTGTAAGACAATCTGATGCTCATTCCTGACAACACCACGTGCATCCTGTACTAGAGCGTCCCAGACCGGTATATTTCTACTCCACTGCAGCAAATTAAGGTAATAAAGGGGAATTTCTTTCCTGAACTCAGATGTTCACATCCACGAGTTAACCATGCTTTTAATGAACTTTGAAATACTGTGAGTCAGTGTAACAAAGCATTAATATACTGTGTTCACAGAGAACCTTCTCCTGTCCATTAGATCATAAATTTGGTAGAATTAAATGGGCCATGTGCTCTAATTATAGTAGAAATAAATAGAAATTGGAATGAACACAGGGAAATAAAATGAAAACTGCATGGAACTATTCTGTTTATGCAATTCATTTCCTAGTAAATAAGTAATCAAAGGGAAAAATTTATAACATAAGAAAAGAAGGAGCTTCCCCAGTAATTTTTTCCATGTGGCTGTGAAGGAGTAAGGGACTGGAACCAGGGTAGGATGACAGTGATGGACACCCCTCTCCAAAACAAAGCCTGCAGAGAACCCCTTCGACCCCTCATCTGGCTAGCAACACTCCACCACTGGTATTCATTTAAAACAATCCAACAATGGAGGTAAAACCAAGGTCTGAGAACACACTGTGACTGCTACAAGGGGATGGCAAATTCGCAGATGCTCACATCGGATGAAGACGATGTCTGCTGAACAGATGACATTTCCTCACCGCCATTGCTGCCTAAGCCCATGACCTGCTATACAAACCATTTGGACCACACTGCTCCATTAGATTTTTGTAATTAATCCCAGAGGACGTAGCCAATGCCCCTTCCTTGCTGTTTGGGCATCTGCAGGGTGAGGAGACTCCGTGCTCCTGCCCTGGCCGGGCCGGTGGCACAGAGCTGCTCTGCAGCGCTGCCCCAGTGATTAGGCAGCCCGGGCGGTGAAAGGCAGCGGATTGATGGCGTGGCAGCAGAAATGTCACCTGGGGAGCTGGGTGCCGTCCTCCCAGGGATGCTGGAGGTCAGTTACCATGGCAACGCCGAATGAGCTCAACCTTGTAACTGACCCTTATCTTTTTTTGATCTGTAGCCCCCCTGGGACCTTGGCTGGAAATCAACTGGAAAATAATCTGGTCACATATCAGAAAGAAAACTATTTATACTTATTTATCCAGGTAGAGCTCATATCTCCCTTTGACGACTCTGCCGGACTAAAGACACCCATCATGTTCCCTCAGTGTTTTGCGCGGCTGTGCGGGAACACCCAGCTCTGTGCTGCGAGAAGCCATGCCAGACCCCCCCGCCACTGCAAAACACACACACAAATTGCCACAGATATCTGTGCTCATGGGCTCTACTGATATATTGCCAAAATCTTGCCTTGCTCTCGCCCCCCAACTTGCCCATGTGGATAAACATACACCTACACCCCTTCTTAGATGGTTTAATATTTTATGTTGCTATCCGCTAATCATATTCTTTTGTGCTCTATCTCTCTGCTGAAATATGATTCTGCTTTGAAATATATTTATATGATCTAGAATGGCACAACACTGATGTCTTTTATGAGCTGAAGATTGTTTAATAAAATCTTGCATTCCTGCTTCATGCTTATGACAATTTTACTATTATAAGTTTTCAAGGGATATGAGAGCTGTCCACCGTGGTTAGAAACATCACTTTAATGAAAAATGATAACATAGGCGCTTGGATTTTTCTAGAAACTATGTAGGGAAAACCAAGAAAAATACACACAAATGTATGTTGGGAACTCTGTATTTTTGTCGGTTTTTCCTCACATTTGCCTTTGGATAAGGCTCGTTAAAATCAGTTCTGTTCTTCATAGCTTTCCAAGGGACAGGCAGCCTGGACAAAGGTCTATCAGCACAAAGGGGCTATCACTCTTCTCCAGGTGGGGAAGCTCTCTGGGGCAATGGGATTTGGGAAATCTGGAAGATATTAGGAGACAGAAGCCACAGGACTTGCTGGTAAACATAGGGGCTAGAGGAAGAGCTCATGGATTCCTGGTAACAAGCAAGGTTTCTTGTCATGTACTTCTTTGCCCTCAAAAAGGTATTCTTTTCCAGGCTAAATTAACCCAACCACACAATGGGCTTTAAATTCTTTCATCATCTCAGGGGACCTCAAGCTCAAAATATGCAGAATTAGATGCCAAATTATTTATAGGGTAGCTTGTAAGTTCACTGCCTCCAGTACATGTCAGTACACTGCAATATTAAAATGACCATCAAAAAGAAGCACAGTCCCAGAGGGACTGGGGATGAGATTGCAGGGAGTTTCCTACTGACTGCGATGGCAGTTCCTGGGGTGCTTCAGAGCCCCTGCTTCCCTCCCCTGCAGGCTGTGCCCCCACTCCACTGCTTTCCTAAGGGGAAGGCTGAGCCTCAGGCACACAAGATGGGTCTGCCGGGCCCAGCTTCATCAACTTAATTTTCAGTTTACAAGAAAAATAAAATCTGAAAGTTCAAAGGAGTTCATGGAGTTGTGCATCATCTATCTGCTGACTGCAGAGCCCCAGAGGGACGCGCCTGCAGAGCTTTATTTTAGATTTAGATATTAGTCTGGAAAACTGCATAAAGATAACTTATAGAAATGCACTATACTTTAGCACAGTAACTTCACACTTTATCAGCCTTTCTCTGAAGATGCCTTTTTTTAACAGCCTATGTTAAAACTTTTTTTGGACTAAAGCCTGATAGGTCTGGCTGTTCCTTCACAATAGTTAATCAACTATTAAAGAATAACTCCCTTGGCTTCCATGTAAACGCAAAACCCATATAGGAAAAGAAACACATGCTGCCTTTGAGGGTGCAAGCCCATACACCCAGACACAGAATTAGCTTTATCCAGACAAATGAATGCCTAAGAATGACTAGAGTTTAATAAGAACACAACCCAAGTCATGTATTTCCATGTTTTGAAATATTCACAGTTGTGTTATTTCAAGTTTAATGTCAACACCTGATGGAACTGAAGTAATACAGCCCTGAATCCAAGCCCAGGGCCACACAGCCCATTATGCACTATCCTTTCTCATACCATTGTGCTGCTGAAACCTAAATATCCCTTATTACTCCTGGTTTCTTCTCCACTCTCTTCTCTTCTCTGGGAGCAGCTCCCTGCATTGTTACACAGAGGGAATACATTCATCCTCCCAACCTACTGACAATATCACATCGAAGAGCTCAATACAGACAAACAGCAATAACTAGTATCTACTTGGCATCTATTCTTCTTGTGAAATTAAAAATTAAAATTAAAACATCATTATACTCTTATTAAACATCCCACTGGAATATGCCAAGTGCTTTTAAAACATGCAAAGCTTTAAACCGAGTTGAAATGGGTGTAAAGCCCTTTTTACTCATTTTACAGGCCTGGCACATTCCCCAGATTCAACACCAGGGCCACCAGAGCCCCGAGGTGCTCCCTCCCCACCGCATTCCACCCAGACCTGCAGGCCCAGTGTGCCTCGGCTGTGGTGACACAGGGGCCCCCAGAGCTGCCAGGACGCGAGTGAGAGTTGCCAAAGGTAAAGCCTTCCCTCTCGCCAACATCCCCCTCCCCTGCCCGGGGCACCTGTGCAAGGGGTGGCAGCTGCATCCCACAGCCACTGCTCAAAAGCCAAACTCTGGGTGCATTTTTGTCTGCTTAAAGGCATTTTTGTCTGCTCCTGGGGTGGGGATCCCAGTGAGGGCAGGCAGCCTCCTGAGCTAACCGGGCACATTCGGGACAGCACACAGTATGTTTTAAACATGCAAAGTCCCGCTGATGTGTATCACTGATCTTCAGATTACAATTTCCAAAGTACACATTGACATGATAGACTTTAAATCTATCGTGTAAATAATCATCAGATTAATGGTCTCTAATAATATATAATTAACATGACAGACAGGCTACAAGCCAGTTGTTGTCAACTACACCCAGCAACGCACAGAGTAGGAGAAAGGCATTAACCACTCCCATGGTGGCATCAGGGAAGCAGAAAAACTGGTAAAAGGAGAAATAAAAATAGAACATTTAGTAAAATGAAAACACAAAAATGTACAATTTAACTAAGAAACACTGGAGGTTCTTTAAGGCATCAAAACACAATAAATGTCAAACTTTTGGGGGTTTTTTTGAGGGAGTGGGGGGAAGGGTAGAGTTTTATTTGCATCAGCAAAGAAAAATTCCGTTATCCCTGCATTGGTGCAATGCCTCTTGTGTGAGGACACGTGAACTGGTGTGAGGGACCTTATTCTGATATTGCAAATTCTGCGTAAATCTGGAAATACTTATCCAGCAATGTGGATAAACTTTATAGCAGTGTATGCTATGGTCAAATTAAAGCTTACGTTAGTATAGATATCTGGGAAATGGTGCATTGGGCATAAAGTTATAAGTGCAAGCAAAAACCAACCATGAGCATTATTTCTGTGGCAGATCATCAAAGAGCTCAGACACTGGCTAAACACTGCATCCCCATAATGCTGGGGCAGTGTGCATCCACTTAGATTAAACAAATGCATTTCTTTTAAACAGGGATTCAATTTCTTATTAAGAAACCGTACTGTGAGGGAAAAGCCCCTGGTTAAAAAACAATCTCTTATGGCATCTTTAGCAACCTACAGACCAAAATTTTTCTTTGAAACACATGCAGACAGGCAAAAAACTCAGAAATATCTCAGCTTTTTCTTGGAAAATAAAAATGGTGGTTACCCAGCTATCTTGACATGATCATTCAGCACAACTGCACCAGAGCTTACTTGTTTGTATGAGCATTGAACACACATCACAGCCCAGCCTAGAGAGGCTCCTGTCCCGAACCCCTACACCAAGGCCCCTCCCTCACTCCCTCTCCCCACAGACCAGGGCTGGAGCTCAGGGACACAAACCAGTTATTGGAGCTGACAAAATGAGATGCCACTACAAATAGAGGGAACCAAGGGTGACTAAATAAGGTCTGGCTGGCTAAGATAGGTAACTGATTTTGCATGGCATAAATATCTCTCAAAGCTCGTTAAGTGCAAATATGCCCAAAAGAATGAAACCCCCCTATCAGACATATTTTAAGTCAGGAATCCTATGGTGCAGTAACGCATGATATTCCTTAAGGCAGTCAAAAAGAAGAATCTGCATGAAAACAAGAAAATATCTTAAGCACCTCTGCATTATGCAGACATATATTCTTGTACTGTGGGAATATGCACAAGTAAACGTACAGACCATCTCCATTGATGTTGGAGGAATTTGCTTGATTAACACTCCGCAGTCCAGGTGGAAATCATACCCTGTGGCAGCTTCATCTCGAATAAGGAGAAAAACTGTAACCCAGTGACCTTTCGGAAGAGATCTCACTGCTGAGAAAGGGCTCTGCATAACACAGGCTGTAAAGTTACTCTGGGTAGTGCTTACCTAACATACAAACACTGAATACAATATATAAAACCTAATACCAAAATAATAACAGTTTTACATTTGTTCTTTGTCCTGCACGTGAGCGAGCCACCTTGCACCCTTCACATATGATCTGGAGCTGGACAGGCAGCACTGAAGCAGTTACTCTGAGCTCTGCACAGAAAGAGAGCTCAAGGCCAGCACACTCATCCTGCGGGGCTGCAAAGGGCATCAGTGGGTGGGCAACACAGGCAGAAACCTTCTTCCAGGCTCCTAAACTCAGAGGACTTTGGCTTCTACCTTTGTAAACAAATCCCTTTCTATTTTAATATAAGTAGCTCAGTCAGGCATATGGCTGTTGGCAGATATGCTCTCAGTGCACAAGATGGCCAGCTTGGTTTTATTTATTTTTTAGAAACACATTTTCTTTCTTTTATATGTCATTAGCTTTTTAATCCATTAAGGAAAGCCATGTGCAAACTCTTATGCTGTAGACAGACTCCAAAGAACATATGTGGGCTGTGACAGAAAACTTAGTGTAAGATATAAGGAAAGTTTGTATTTTTGCTCAAATAAAGGTATCTGGAAAACCCAATGGTGCCGAAGCAGCCCTCTTCCAGCCACAGGAAAGCGTGAGCATGCCACTGTATCAAAACACAGACATCCAGGAGGCTCTGATGGCTCATTAACAGCAGGACTCCTACACAGCTATTTTTGCTTAAACTCACCCAGATCTTGGCCTCATGGCATTGCAAAGGTTTCCTGAGCTCTCAGCAACTCTACTCATCCTCAGAAGTTAAAAAACAAGTTCTAAGCCCCTGCCCAAAATGAAGCACTAAGATGTTCCCAGCAGGATGGCATATTCAGAGGTAGGAATGGGCTGGAGCCATGCAAGCATGGCTGAGATGACCTGGAAAGATCCAAAAGGTGTAGTAGGATGGCTGTAGAGAAAGGCCTGATGTGCAATCATTGAACTTGAAAGAGATTTAGGGGTATTCACCTAATAAGCCCACATGAGAAGGACCACATTCCACAGCTTTACAAAAGTTACTGAGAAAGAGGGAAAAATGAGGAAAGATCAAGCTATTTTTCAGCTGCACCCTCAGATAAAGTAAGATTCTTAATCAAGCCATCATGAAGTCCCTGCTTCAACCAGAAAGGAACCAATAAAAGCCTGTCAGAGACCTGCTACCCATCATTTTATTACTCTTTTTTGGTTTTTTGTGAGTTCTTATTTTAACCCCAGATTCAACGATCGGCATTAAGAAGTCGGCATTTGCTCCTGTCACCCCAGAGAGGTAGAGAAGATACAACCGTATATATGCAAAACAGGCACGAACTCTGATAACAATACTTTGCCTGTAGGCAAAAATTGACTTTTTAAATGGCAGCAGCTATAATAATGTTAGCCTAAGACCCACCCTTGCAGGATTTTCCTCTGCTTAGTAAAAACAAGGTACACACCAATAGGAAAAGTAAAGAATTTGGGTACTGACAATATGGGCAATATTTTAGTGGGAATGGGGGAAAACAAAATCATAAAATAAAAATAAAAGGTCAGTTCCATTAAATGACAGACACACCTGCTCTACCAGCATGGAGAGGGTCAAGGGGCACTTCTGTAGGGTCATGGGAGCAGCAAGGAGCTCAGCCAAGATGTGTTCCCTAAAGCTCCCTGGTCCCAGCCAGCAGCACTCTGGGAACCCTCTCCTCAGGATGCCTTCCCCATGCAGTTTATTCTTTGGGAAAACTGCCTGCAGAGGATGGGTCTAAACCATGGTCTAAGGGATGAGTGGCAGATCATGCATATTCTTTACATTTCTATTCCCTGTGATTACCAGGAGAAAGTGCATTACTGCACAAGAGGAAGTGTGAGAACAGGGCTTCCTTTCTATTCACACCTGAGGCTTATGAGGCCACGAAGTCCAGCTCCTTGAGGGAGCACTTTGGGAGACCCTTGATACCCTGGTGCCACCTGTGTGCCTTAACTGCCCCAGGAGGTTGTAGGGAGCCACGCCAAGGCCACCCAGCCCCAGCATGACCAGCCACTCCTCCCATCACACTCTGGCACTGACGAGTTGCAGACACATCCTGGGAAGTGGTGCACAGGCAGTGCAGCTCACACAACAGTCAAATCTTTGCAGCTAGATGAGCATCAATTATGCATTGTATCAAAACCCTAAATGCTAGAGCATGGAGCAGGCAATTCAAAGAAGCAGCATGAGCAAAGCAAATGCCAAAGAAGTGAAAAATATGTCCAAAACTGTGACAGAGTGCTTGACTACTTTTCACGTAACATCGTAAATCGTCTCTCATCAAAGATTTCAAATACTTGGGAAGAGATTACAGAAATATTCAAAGATACAATATTTGTATTTTGAATGTTAATTTGACACAAAGGAGTGTGCATGAGGGAATGTTTATAATCAGCACTCCAATAAACTCACAAATGACTCTAGTATTTTATAAGCTTGTTAGAAACAAATCACTCCCTTAGCTTATATTTACTTACTGATGAATAATAAAAGGCCTCAATACACAAAGAGTAAATTCAAAATGTTTTCCTCTTGTTTTATCTTCTATGACATTCCTGGAACCCTCTCATTCAGACTGTGATTCCCAACCATGCCTCTCCTAGTTTTATAGCTAAATATTGATTTCTCCATACAAGCAGAGGCAGTTTTGAACCTCAGTTCCTGCCCCCAGATCCCCTGTAAAATAGTTGACTTGATCTCGAGCTGAACTGCAGTAGCTGACCTTGCATCCTGCCCTCGTGATATCTGGAGGGGAGGGGAGGGGAGAACATTCAGTTGTGTGAATTTATGCAGCAGTGAAGGTGCAGTCCCAGTGCTCAGTCTTAAGAGGAAGAGGAGAAGACATGAGCAATGAACAGGACAGTCAAGCAAAAGCATATAAGAAGAGATTTTGCAATATCCTTATAAACCCACAACAGTGCTAAACAGCTGATGAACTGCAAAACACATCAACTGCTTCAGCCGGTCTGCAAGGGCCTGGGCGAGGTGTCAATACAATACAGACTTCTGTGACCACCCAAACACCCTGCACACTGCTGGTGTAACAGCCCAATAATTGACCACAGCTGAAAAACCCCTTTAGCCTGTTTAAAAATGCCAGGATGCCTTAATGCAATATAAATCGTGCTTCAGTAGACAATGTAACACCTACACCTTCCAAATGCTATTAGTTATACGCCAGCTCAAACACTTAATGCTCTAGTTGCAAGCACAGGAGACCAGTGCTAACCATCAACCCCTGGCAGTAGCTGTGCCGTGGTACCCACGTGTGCCATGATAGCTGGATTTCAGAAGTAATTGCTGCATAGGTCGGCATGCTGGATTCATAAGTGGTGAGTAACACAAATGGAGGGAAACAAAAGTTGGCAGAACAATGCCTCATTTTTCTGATGTAACTAAGTGCTGAGCGTGGTAATAGGAGTGGTGGGGATACTCGTCTTTATGCTCTTATTTACCCAATAGAAAGAATGCAGGGATATTGCAATGCAGGTTTTTACTTAATGTACAGTTAAGCATCACACAAACATTTTATTGTGGTCTGTAAAGATGATCTATTTACAGTAGCTGAAAAAAAAATTACACACTGCATCGAAGCATAAGTGCTTGCAGTAGACACACTAATGCAGAGCAACTTTGCAAGGTAAATGTAACGCAGGCTTTTGTTCTAGATGGCCCTGTTGCTTCACGCACAGGCATCAAATGCATCTTCACCATCCTTTAAAGACAAACCAAACACTGCCATGGACCAAGCTGGCAGGACAAACATCACCCCTGTAATTGCATCAAGATGCTGAAGTGAATAAACACAGCCAGACCTACCCACAGCCCAGCATCCACTGGCACTGCCGGAGGGGGAGGCTGTGAGCTCAGGACTAACAGCACAAGCTTATGGCTGCTCACCTGGTTCATATTGTGGGACAGCATAGCAGCTTTTCATAAGATTTTGAGGCAGTTTCTGTAAAGTGCCTGGTACTGGGGCTGGCCTGGTGGTCTCCACAGGGTGCCGGGAATCACTGCAGTATTGCACAATACATAACAAAGGTTGCACAGCCCCTGCTATTATTAACCATGATTCAGGTATGCATTGAGCTGAGCCAATTAGTCATTGCAAACGTATCTTACAGCTTAGGATTCACATTTCCAGAGTACATTATAAAATGTGTTTATTTCTAAAAATGTTACTGGCAGACCCACGAGAATAATTTTTTTTTTTTTAATCAGTGGACAAACCATAAAGCTTGTACAGGAATTTACTAAGAAGTGCAAGGTTAACAAGCAATACACTTTCAAAATAAATCTCAGGGTTCCAAAGCCATGGCTACATGGCACTCCCACAGCACCTCCTGTGGTCCTCTGAAGGGACAGAGACCACCAGTCATGGATCTCAGCTCCCTCACCCGCCACTCTGGCCAGCAGCCAGAGCAAGGGGAAGGCCCACAGATGAAGCATCCTGGAGACACTGCTCCACTGTGGGGGTGAAAGATCTGACTGAGGAAGCCTGGGCAAAAAAAGTGGAGCAAGGATCTCCCAGCACGATGCCATCCACTCCCATTCCTTGCACTTCCACACTGCTCCTATGGAAAACTGCCTTTGCTACAGGCTTCCCACACATCACTGCCTGTAATGCAATGCCTTCAGCTGTGAGGTGCAGTGCTCTTGGGCACATGCGTGTTTTAAAAGCAGTGTTGGTGTCTGAAACTCCAACCACTTAAGCCAGTAGCAAAGTTTATAGCCCATACCCGAGTATCTCCAAGGGTGAGTGTAAAGACCAGCACTCCCCTTGCCACCAGGTGAGGGGGGGCTGCTTAGCCCTCTGCTCTTCGTCCCCAGGTGGTGCAGAGGAGCAGGAAGGCATGACATCCTTAAGGGGAGATTCCTTGTACATTGTTCCAACATCAGAACTTCAGCCCAGAGAGAGAACAGTAAACTAATCCTCAGCAAGAAAAAACAAATGATTTCTGCAAAGAGGAAGAAAGTTATTGTGGGTGTGTGAAATGCAGGAAACAAACAACTGAGGGGAAATCCATACAGGATATGTCAGGTTTTCACACGGAAAATGCATCAACATGCCACAGTGTGTGTCAGACACCTCAATGTTCTTCAGCCTGAAGTCACCGGGATTTTCCCTATGGCCAGGGGGCTGCAATTTTAACACTGCTGGCCCATCTTTGATGCTATTGAAACAGAGACATGAATTTGAAAAGGAAAGAAGTCATGTCATGAAGAAAACTGGAAAAATACACTTTCAAGTGGGGAAGGGTCATGGCAGTCTAAATGAACTGAGTACAAAAAGTGCATTGCTCTTCATTTTTCAAAAGTGTCCCAAGTACAGGGCCCTCCAGGACTCTCCTATGAGTTATCCATTTATTTTAGAAAGACTCACTGGAGAAAATAAGCACTCCTTATTTCCAGGAACAAAACCAAACCAATCCTCAGACAGCTGGCAGGACAGGCAGGGCACAGCCCAGGCTCGCTCTGGGGCTGCCCCCTCTGCCTCCATGCCTGGCAGGTGTCTCTGAGGAGGGGAGTGCACCAGCTGCTTTCAGCCATGACCAAAGCCAGGCACCTCAGGCAGGAGTGGTGACAATCTCAGGGCTTTCTAACGGGGACTATCCTGGGGCCAGCACCATTGGCACTGCCTGCACAGAGAGCGTGGGCCAACCCCACTCAAGGCACTGGGCTCTGGATCACAAAGCAACGTGACTGCAATTTCAAGAGGACTGCAAAACCTACAACATCATTTATGCTGTTATTGACTAGTGCTGAAACCTGCCAGTACCAGCCTATTCCTGCTACACACAGGTCAAATCAGAGAAAGAACTTCTCATGGCAGTCCTCGTGTCACAAGTTGTCCAGTTGTCCAGTGGCATATTCCCACATGGTCATGTGGGATGTACTTGTGCACTGTCTCCCCCTCAGCAGCCCCCAGCACAGGCAGCAGGGCTTGTGTCTGACCTCTGAAACACCACCTGAACCCAGGGCTGCAGCTCTACTTATTACAGGGTCTTCACTCACAAGTGCTGAGTTTAAGTAACTGGTGGGGATTTTAAGGAGTTTCACTGCACCATTTGGTTTTCTTTTGCTTTTCAAACAAAGGATGTATTAATCAATAAAGATTTTAAAAAGAATTAATTATCACCATCGTCAAGTCAAGCTCCCCAGTGCCTCACTGTCCAGCACCTGCCTGAGTCCTCTTCCCATCCAGTGAAGGATTTCTGCACCATTCTTGTGCTTTGGAGCCTTAAAGAACTATTAAAATCAATTCACTTGGTGTCAAAAGCTTATATTCTTCTTGCACCCACTAGTACAGCTGTAGTATTCATCAGATTTTTACCACCAGGATTAATGTTATAAAATGTCACTTGCTACAGTAAAATTTATCAACATTATTATATACCATAGAAACTGCCACCACAGACAAATGCACTACATTAAAATTTTGTCTAGAGCTCCCTAGAGGAAACATTTGCTGCAATTTGTGTAACAGTTTATATATTTATGCTATTTAATGGTACAAAGCAATAATTATGACTTCATTCACTGATAAGCAACAGCATTATATAAATCAGATGCGGATTTAGAACATGCCAGCTTTGTCACTGGCCTACTACTTGTAAATTATGTTGCTGTTAAAAAAAAAAAAAATCTAAGCAAATATGAGTTAGCAGCAGGAAGCTAATAATGTGCCTCCAGCTGTTCCAGTTAACCTGCAAATGTGGCCATCTGCACCTCAGGAGAAAAAGAAAAGGAGAGATAGAGGGAGGGAGGAAAAGGAGAGAGGAGAGAAGCTCCCGCCAACGCCAGCACAAAGCCTAGGCCCTGAGCAGTAGGAATGACCTTGCTCCTCATGACCAGACAAGCACATATTTAAAATCAGAAAAGTTACTAAAGAATAAAGGACCTTTTCTCCCCTAGACCCACAGAAAAAAAAAAAAAATTAAAAAAAAAAGATTAAAAAAAAGTCCTTTCCACTGCCTTTTTTCTAGAACAGGCTGTCTTTCACCTCTGAGGTTATTATTTACTGCATTGCAGGTCTGTCCAATGAACAGGTTTTTCTTACAACTTCTCCCTTTCATTTCTACTTTTTAACACCTCTTCACAGACCCATCCTGTATTTTTTTTTTTTAAATGGTGGTCATTGTAATAGATTTATTCCTGCTTCAGACAATTTAAAATGAATCTGCAGGGCACAAAGGCTGAACTATCAAACAAGACCAAAATTCTCAGATAGAAAGTCACAGATCTCGCAGTGCACAGCAGCTTCACTCCTACCTTTGGGTTCACGGGGATGAGGTGTCCTTAGGACATGCGAGTAGTGTTCACTCAAAGATTATTTTATAAGAGACTTCTGTGGAATCTGGGTCACAAGGAACTGTCACAAAATATTCCCTTTGACATTCATCCAAACACTGAAGAGACAGTGGCTGAAAGTGCATGTCCTGTACATTATTACACTTTGGTAATTTGACAGCAGTTTAATACTAATAATTCTCCAAGATTCTTGTTAGCAAGAGCTCCCCAATACCTCTCCTAGAAAAGTATGGGGAGGGCCTCAAAGGATTTTTTTTATTTCTTTTTTAAGGTCTGACTCTGTAAACCAACAAACTTAATTCCTGTGAAGGGTACCAGGTCAGGGAGGTCAGCACACCTTGCCAGAGCTGTACCACTCCACCCTGCCTGTGCTCCTACGCATGTCTTTGTACCACCAATCAACCCCCATCACCCCCAAAATGCCTTTTTCTGGCACAGGCCAACAAAGCTGCATTGGCCCTGTGACATTTTATATAGACTCAGGATTATCATCACTCTTAAACTAAAAAAAAATCTCATCTTGACTCTTCCAAAACTAAGCAATCCAGTTTGTGTCCTCATTTTAGGTGCACATCTGCTTGCATCAGTTCAAGTGTCATCATTTTGATAAAATTCTTAAAACGTTGAAAGTGCCCACTATTGAGCCTTGTAGCCCCAGATGTCAGGAGCAGGCAGCGTGAGCTCCTCAGAGCGCATCACGGTCACAGAACAGGGGATCTACATCTGAGCAGTGTTGTATGGACCCAACAGCTATTATTAGATTTTCACCAAGGAAACATGATTTATCTTCATTCCAATTTTTGTAACTATAACTCATTCCAATGCTAACCCCATTTACAGGGATTTACAACTCACTTGAAAGAGTAACTCAGGCATACATAATTTCAAAGGGACAAAACCCAATTTTTTTTCTTGGAAATACTGGATTTACTTTAAACTGATCAGCTGTGATAGTGTTAGGGCACATCTGTGTTTTTAATGGCTCCTTTAATGTTTTCCTCTATTTAAGACTTTTGTGACCCAATGTTATTTAATATTTTCAAGTGAAATACCTCACACCAATGGTACATGCAAGCAGTAACTGCACATCTTTTCCAAACATTTACACTACACTTTGGGGATGTTGGTGGATATGATAAAAACTGTGATTTGCAGTAGGTTGAAGAACCAATAGTTGCAAGCTGACTCAGTAAGTTACCAGCATTTACCATTCAAATCATGTTAACCAATGCAAAGTGCCAACAGTGTGATCAGGGAAAGGCATTAGCTACCTCTCCAGAGGAAAATAAGCTTTCCAGGTAAACCTGTAACTTCATTTGGCGTTTCCGAAAATAATTTAATCTAGAAAGTGCCACATCTTTGAAAGCACCTGGGGTAATGCTGTGCTTTCCAGTATCAGAACATTCATAACAGCAAACAACATACACAAATGCTACAAGTGCTGGTGAATATCCAAACATAGTGGAACATTTCATGCACCATGGCACAGATTTCGGGTTTTACAGAGTCCCACTTAATTACACCAAACCTCAATTTAGTCCACTGCTGTCTTCAGAGACAGGTAAGAAGTAGAGCTGGTAAACATCTATGTCAAAGCAATCCATTGTCACATGCCCCTTAGTCATAATCAAGACCAGCAACTGCCAAGTCATGTTGCACAAACTGTGCATATCCATGTGTGTGGAGTTCCTCAGGTGCTTTATCTCACAAGGTCTGAATGCTCCTCTCTGATGGGAATGCATGCATCTACTTCCTGTCCCTATCTGTTCACTGCTCAGAACAGCACCAAAAAAAGAGATCCTAGATGTATGCAAATGACCCATAACCCTCATTTATAAAGAAACCCTTTCACATTGCCTCGGTGAAACAGGAGGGTACTGTCAGATGGATTCTCATGTGAGCATTAATAACAGAAGAGAGATGCAGATGGAAAGGGGGATAAACAGCTATTTCTAAAACCATTAATAAAAATATGGTTAAAACACCCTGCTCTAAAATACAAACCTCCACGTTTGATTTGTTTAATTTTGTCAGAACATTTCTACTCCCCTCTGGTGCTAACGTGGGTGATGGGAGCAGAGAATCACATGCACCCCGTGCAAATCAGCAGCCCACACCCCTTGGAGATGTCCACCAGCACGAATGCCCTCCCAGCCTCTCCTCAGCCATGGGCAATCTCCCTGTTATTTCTCATCTCTCACTCCTAACACTCCACAGAGTTTTGCATTGCACACTGCGAGACCAAAGAACAACTCAAGTAAACTCTCAAATTTAGCAAGAAAAAAGTGTGACTGGAAAAATTTAACTCATAAAGAGACAGTATGAGAAAGGTCAAAAAGACACAGTCAAATGGAAGGCCTTCCAATACTTCCATAATGCAACAAGCATTCACACAACACATTTACATCACAGAGGTGAATAAATCAAACTCTCTAGAACTCATGCAAACGACAGTGCATATCTGCATAATGTTTTGGGGGCAATAAAGTTAGAGGGAAAATGGCTACAAGCTCATACAGATAATGCTGTGATATTTCTAGTCTCTCCTTATTGACCTGAACAATCTGATACAGAATTGTTATGCAAGTGGCAGAAATGCAGAATGAATTTTTAATAGCCCTGTGTGTGAAAGAGAACAAAAGTTCATAAAATATGTTAAAGTGACTTCCATAATGCTGGCTTATGTAGCTCTCCACAAAAATAGGCACTCTCAACTACAACAGTTAATCCCTGGGATTTACAACACATCATAACTCATTCCTGCCGTATGGAGGAATCCATCTCTCAAACACAAGTGATCTTGCAATCACAGATGAACTCCAGTACTTAAGTACAATGGGATATGTTTCACGGTGTCAGCCCTAATTTTCATCCTTGACTTTGATTTCCCCTGTCTTGGTGGGTTCGACTCAGACCCTTGGTGTTACTCTAATGTAACTTTTTTGTGGTTTTAATATGAATATTGTGTCAAGGATCTGAGATATTAAGAATGACAATACATTATTATTGCAGCAGGGAAATCTCCAGAGTCCTAGAAGTAGGATTTTGAAAACCACAGTAAAAAAAATCAATAGTAATCGACAAGAATTCATAAAGGAAACATGTCAGTCAGTACCTTTGAATACAAATCTTAAATTTTAGTTTAAGCAGGCTGGGCAAATACAAGTCATTTAAAAGACAGAGAAGGAGGTGACTGGGCCCCAGTTTTTCAAGCTGCAGGAAGGAGTCTGTCTTGATTGGCTGCCCCACGAGTGGCGTGGATGCCCTTGGCCTTCTCTGACAGAGCCCCGAGGCCCAGCCCCAGCCCCAGCTTGCCTGAGCCAGTGCATCCCTGGTGGTTGCACAGACAAGGAAGATGCTGCATTGGTGACACTGTCTGCGTCCAGGCTCCTCCCTGGAAAGTAACCATCCAACGGGATGTAGGGGAAAACCAGCTCATCCACACTCTCTGATAATTGTGATAATGAGAAGAAATGCCAAGAATTGTACATGCAATCCTTTGATGAATTCACAGCCAGACATCTGCTTGCAAGGTAGCTGGCCCACAAGCTGCCTCCAGCAACAGGAGTTGTTATTGCTTGGGTTTGATTTACATAACAAAAAGTTATATAAATTTAATATATATTTAATTCATCAATTAAGTAAACTCTTCATTTGTATACAGCCAACTATGTATTAATAAAGTGTTACCAAAGCATCCTAATCCTCGTCTCAGGAAGAGCCTTGCTTAACCAGCATGGATAATAGAAGGTATCACATACAGAAACGTCCATAAGGCAAACCCAAACAGACGGCCTCTGCCACCTGAAATGTTGCCCAGCGACCAGGTACATCAGTATGGGGCTTGCAGCTTATTCTCATCATTCAGATCACTTGCCTATGCTCGGACTTTGAAAGAAGTTTTTGAAAGAAAAAACAACCTGCAAGGCGCTAAAGATGAATGGTCTCGCTCTCTTCAGTAAGAGTTCGTAGCGGTGCTCAGAGGGAGAAAGAAATCTTTCTCTGGACCTCACTCTCCTGTACAATTTGCACAGGAAAAGCTAGTTTTGATTCACAAAAGAGGTGAACTTATAAGTAAAGGAAGCACACAAAGATTTGAGCTCAAATCCAGTAAAAGACGTTAAGAGTTGGTTAGATGCCCTCAGTACCTTCTTACAAACTCTGCAGCCTGCATGCTTTCCCACTGCTACTCAAAAACATCTTAAAAAATAGCTGTCACGATTTCGGAGGGGAAAGGCCAGAGGATGCAGCTCTGATGGTGGTCCAGGGTTTTCAGTTCCTACTCAGGAGACTTCACAACTGTTTTTAAATGGAAGTACATAGTGTTCCCTGGCTGAGTGACACAGAAACACTGCTTAATGGTCAAGGAGGATCTGCTGGCAATGGCACTGAGGACTTCCACAGTGCCCAGAGGCCTCCAACTTCAGCAGCTTTTCTTGTCGAGGCCATGGGAAATGCTGCTGGAAACTGCAGCAGTCTTTAAGGGCAGCCACAAGATGTGGTTCACTCTACGTGTGCCATCTATTATGTATACTATTTATTAATTTATGTAGATTGGTAGACTGCATGACCAAAAACACACCATCAGCAACGATGGGCATCCGAGCCTGCAGTAAAGGCCTGATCCAAAATTGATTTATTGAAAGATCTTTTTTTTTAATGATTCCAGTGAATATTGGTTGAGGCTCTGAAGGCACTGAGACGAGCTGTTTTTACTGCAGTAGTCACAGCAGAGATAGCTGAAATCTCCATTACAGTGACTTGGTCACAGGTAAAGCAGGGAGACAAATTCATTTAGGGAGTCCTATTGATACTTGATTTGATAGATCTCAATAGTAAAACTCTCCAAAGGGCAATGTCACCACACTGCACAATTGTTTAAGCTTATAGTCACCATTCTACTGTATGTACCAGCCGAAACTCAAAGGATCAGATCTCCGTATCCAGAGTGGAAACCTTTACTGTGCATAACTGGTACTGATGTACAAGACAAAATCCTGTGAAACCTTTTTATGTTTTGTTTTCAAGCTAAAAAAATAAAATAGCACCATCAACCCACTGACAGCTAAAAATGAACCTCCTGGCACATACTGCTGCTCATCTGTGCTTTCCCCACACCCTGTACCTATTTATTCCCAAGACAGTAGCACCCACTTCAAGAATGGGGTTTTTTTACTCCTTTTATCAGAGCAAATTAGGAATAACCTCACTAAAGCCAAGACTGCTACACTGATGAAAAAAATTAATCAGCAATGAATTCACACCCTGGGATTTTCTCAAAAATTTGACAGATCTGTTAGTACTGAATTCTCAATCTGTCCTAGTTATCAGATGCGAGTTGGAAGGGCATTGAAAGGACAATAGATGTGCTGGTATTTCCTAACTAAAGTTATAACATATTCCGACAAAAGTAACATTTCTAGGATATCCCAAAGCGAAAAAACTCTCTTGAATATGCGTTAGAATATACTGTTTTCTGAATTGCCTCTTTTTCTGCCTTCTTTAGCTCTCACAGCTGAGCTCCCAAATGTAAGATGTTCATTGTCAATAAACACTGTGCAAATCCACGTAAATAAAGGGGATCAGCAGAACGAGCTGCTTGCAGTTACTGCCTTATCCACGAGAGAGCACAGTAACCTGAGCACATCCCCAGCCTTTTGTAAATGCCTCGTGTACGTACAGAGCACTGTATAACTCAAAAATTATAATTAAAATGTCTTAGCTCCTGTATTTATAGTAACATTTAAACTACTGTGCTTTCTTGAAGTCAGAGTCATTTACTTGAGAACAGCACACTTTATGGTGAACAGATCTTTGAAACTATACCACAGGGATATGGCACAGCCACATGTAACTCAATATATGTCAACAGCTGTAAAAATATTGGTAGGAGAAGGGAAGAAAAAGCCATGAGCACAGATCAAGTGCCCTGTCTCTCACATCTGACTGTTTTCAGATTCTCCCTCAATCCTCTCCTCCCCGCCCCCCCCAAATAATTGGGCAATTTTGGTGCAA
This sequence comes from Corapipo altera, assembly GCF_003945725.1. Taxonomy (NCBI): domain Eukaryota; kingdom Metazoa; phylum Chordata; class Aves; order Passeriformes; family Pipridae; genus Corapipo; species Corapipo altera. The sequence continues at coordinate 2,257,770 of NW_020884894.1, read as the reverse complement.
GCTGTCATAAAAGCCAAGGCTTCTTTGAGGTTGAATGATCAAAAAGGTTATAAATGAAAATGATTTCAATGTTGGAGGCCTAGTGAGTGACCAAGGCACTTTCTGTAGCAGAAGGGTTTGTTCTAATCTTACCAACTGCACGCTTTCGTCAGAGCATATTCCTAGGGAGTTCACAGCTCCCCAGGGCGAAGCTACAGTAAATTCTGACTAATCCCCTCTGCATACAAATGAGCCCCTGGTAAGAGAAACTGCAGGGTCAGGCAGCTTATACACAGCACTGATTCTTCAGGTCTATGCCTTCAGCAAAGCAAACAAAATGGCACTATATTTTGATTTTATTCTTTTTTCTTCAACGGGACAAGGTTTCTGAAAAATAAGGTCTTAAATCTTAAAATGCAGGACAGGATGAAGAAAGAAGGAAAGAGCGCAGAAAAAAAAGAATACTTCTTCTCTCCCCAGGCAGTGGGGTAAACAGACAGCATCAGCCCTTATAGAAAATGAATCTAAACTTTTGCTTTAATAAGGGAGTGGTGGTCTTGGACTAAAATTTCTTGTAAGAGGAGCATGGCACAAGAGAAGATATTTACTAGCCTATTATAAAATAGAAGGATCAAATCCTACACTTCCATTGGCTGGCATCACTGTATCAAGATACAGGTCATTTATATTCATTCTTTGGCATTTCAAGGGATCTTTAAATGTTAAATTCTGCACTATTGCTGCTCTTAAAGTCTTAAGCATTGCTCAACGCAAGAAGTGATTAATTTTTCCAGCTGCATGTTATTTAATCACCAAGCATATATTTGGTATAATTATTAACTCTTGACAATATGGGATACTCTGGTTTCACAAAAATTCCTTTGAAGCAACTGGGTGTACTGCAGTGAGAATGGCTGGTGCTGTTGGCAGTAACTACCTGGCAGTGCTGAGGAACAGAAGAGGAAGGGGCTACAGAAACATCCTCTCTAGATGTGGGAACACTCTGCTTTTCCAGGAACACGGTGAGTACTTTGGGAACTCAGCACCCTCTGGGATCCAGTGCAGAGAGCTCTCAGCAAGAACCACTCAGAGCTTTTCTCTCTGCAGAGCTTCAGAAAGTTGCCTAAATTTTGGATATATACAGAGCCTGGAATGTTTACATTCTGCAGCCATTTCAATACAACTCAGAGATGCCATCCTAATACCTTGCCTATGGTTTTACATGATGCAATTTTCATGTATTCACAATTAACAGAGTTATGGGGTCAAGATGTAGACTGGTTCAATTTTACAGCCTCAAATTTGATGTTTCTTGGAGACAATTCTTCAAGCTATAAAGACATTTGAATATTCTACAATTCAACCTTAAAAATTCTGGTTTAGATTCCTCCTTAACATTAAGCTTCTAAACTAATAATTTTCTAATGATCTTTTGTTCTTAAAATTGACTCATTTGAACCTTGCAGCTTACCCTAAAACTTATTAGCTAAAGTAAATGCTCTTATACAGTGTTGTGGTATTAAGAAATAATCTAATCAACCAAACCCAAAATGTTGGCTGAGGAAACACTGTTGAATAGCCAATCTAACAGAGCCTTAATGTGCCACAGGGATGGATCTGCACCAAGCCTCTGCTCTGCTTCATGGCCAGCACAGCCCTCGGAGAGTTTGTGAGCAAGGGGCACTGCAAACTCCATCACCTCTTTCCAGCTGCCCTCCTGTATGCCCTGAGCAAGAGAGAGGAGGGGAGAGCTTGCAGATAAACCCCCCTGAGCTCCAGGCTAGACTCCTGATATGTCCCACACACCTCACCAACCTCTTCCTAATCTTTCAGGCGGCAGGAGGCCACCAAACAAAAGTCTGGCTGCAGTTAAAAAACAAAACAAAATTAAACAAAAAACCACAAAAGATTTTAAAGTAGCAGCACTCCCATCTACTTGCCACGAGACAATATTATGTGTTTTGCACTGTGCTTCAGCCATAAGGAATTGCAGTCTATAAAAGGCACCACTGCACTGAAGGGGGGACTATGTACCACTCCATGGAAAAGAAGTCTCCCATCGCAATCAGGAAAGTGTGTTATAGGGATGACCTTCTGACACAAAGCACAAATCTATCAGTTTGCCACTTTTCCATGCTTCTGGTATTTATCTCTTCTGCACTCCCAACTCGTCTTTTAATTAGACAAACTCTCATGAAAGTCAACAAGAGTTTTGTCTGACTGAGAGCTGGGTTGAAGCATAATTGGATCACAATTCCAGGGGTGACAATGAACAAAAGGTACTCCTAGATATGCACCAAACTGCAGAATCTTTGTAGTTTTAAAATTAGGCATTTGGGGGGGAGGCCTGCAGCACAGGTTTTGCTATCTCCCCCAGGAGGAAATTCTCAGCTCTTCTATCTGCAGATGCAAAGGCACCACTAGCAGTAACACACTGCAGCTATCAATGTATGCCAGCACCCAGCCACAGGAGCCAGAAAAGTATGAAGAATAATAGTTATTCAATGGTATAACTTGATGACACATCATTAGTGAGTTCAACAGCAACTCTGACATACTGCTGGAATGCCCAGACAAATAAACAGAGACCAGTTTCATAACACACCTAATGAGACATGGAAAGGCATAATGTTTAAAGGAGAACTTACTGTTAACACATACAGTGTATGAGTTTCTTTTGTCTCTTTCTGCTTCTTAAATAGACTAAGGACCAAATAATGAAACAGCCTAGAACACAATGTCAAAGTGTGACAGTTTTAGCCAAGAGTGTTCCACCATGAGGCTAAGAAACAAAGCTGCTGTTGAACAGAAATGTACAGCAGCAAACGCTGCACAGTACACGTTACAACTGTGCTTTGCAAGAATGTATATATTTAAAATCCCGACAACATAAATAAGGCTCCTAAGTGACCGTATGGCAAGCTCTCCTTTAAAAAGACAGGAGTTACTGAAAGCCAAGTTCCTGCTGCCGAATTCCTGGACACAGTTTCCAACTATTCCAATCAAGCATCTCTGTGGTTGGGCTGGGATTTCAAACTTGCCACAGTATGAAGTCCAGTTTGGGCTATATTCCCTTCCCTCTCTCAGCTTGATGAAGGCTTCCCCGCAAAATCAAAAGGCTTACTGTCAAGTTTTCGATTGGTCTGGGCTTCACGCTATCATATGTGTGGTGATGGCAAGGAATATGAATGCGGCTCTGGCTCCACCATGGGGCCTTGAGGTTTCGTCCAATTCATCCAGGGACCTTATGAAAGTAGAGCGGGTCTCTTTTCATGTATATTCCGACTGCTGAAATTCCCCAGATGCACTGCAGTGTGCAAACGCGGTGTAAAAAAGAACAATAGCTTGAGAAAAACTGAGGCAAGTCTACTGAGTATGCTTAAGATAAACCAGCCAAGCTAATGCAAAAAAACCTGACAGACACTCTTCTGCATTCGTAGCTTAATGAAAATAAAACCTTTTAGAAGTGGAGAAAGCTTCTGCATTCTAGCAAATATAAAATTGCCATGTTAACTTATAAAAACTGATGCAGGTCTCCAAAATGTAAATATATAATATTCAGACCCTCATGTGTTCAGATGAGATTAGATAGCTAGAAATATTCCAAACCTTAATAAAATAAAAACTACCACAAAACTCACAGAAAACCTCCCCTCAAAATCCCAAACACATTAATCCTGTTTGCACACTGATTCATTCACCTACAACTGTTTATGTTAGGAAGTTAACAGAAAACTAAAATCTCATAAGTGATGCAGATTACAATAGATCATTCCTAAACTGAGTGAGAAATAAAATCCTTAAAAACTCAACCTATTACTTCAATTAACAGTTGCTAAAAATGAACATTTTTGTTGGGCTTTTTTTTTTTTAATTGTTATTATTGCTCATAATACGCTACAATGTTCCTTTCTGGAACAGCAACTGAATGGTAGCAAGCTTCATTTCCACTAACTGTGATATCCTGGGGTTCAGGCCTATAATGCATTTTAGCTGCACTATATATGCCTTAAATTTCCTACAACAAAACTTTGCAACCTATGCATTTGTTGCAAGTTCATTTACTAAGAACATTTGTCACACTCATTTCAAAATCACAAGTAGAAAATAACACTCAATATTTAGCCCTTAATAATTTAGATATTTAGCTCTTTACAAGTGCTTAATACATTTTTATGCCAACACTGGACTAGCTTAGTAACCTTGTTCTACAAACAGCAGGAAGCCTTGCTAGTCCTGTTTTTCAAGGGCTGGTAAAGGTGACTTATTTGACTCTACTAGAGGCCAAATCCACATATGTGCCCTGCATTCACCAAGGAGAGAATACTGAGTTAACACTTATTCCACACAGACTAGGAAGTTCAACCTACATATTTCTTATTTGCCACTGCTTGGTGATTCACTGCAATAGTCAAGTGGAGAGATTTCTCTTTGACTTACTTATAACATCAGCCCTATTAATTACTGATAGCTATTTTTTAGCTGAGGAATACAAGTTCTTTATTTTATAGGGTCCTTTCTCAAATGAGACTGTTACTTCAGTAATGAAGAAATTGCCCAGAGTTGTCATATTGTTTTCATTGGTATCATGATAAATCCTCATGCTTCCTACTCTGATCCTACTCTGCTTCCTACTCTGATCCTTTCCTTTCTGGCAAGCTGGAAATTCATTATGCACCATACATGAGAAAGCAAGCAAGAGGGCATACTTTCAAATTCACATCATACATTTCTGATAAGAACTGAAACACTGTATCTGAACTCCAACAAATTATTCATACCACACAGTATACAGAGACAAAAGTCAGTATTTTAAACAAATATATTTTAATATTTTATTTTAAATGAACCAGAGGTAAATCTGGCTCCAGCACTTGCAGGTGATACTGAGAGATAAATAGTCAGTGAGGAGCAGGGCCAGAGCTGCTGTAACTGTATAGGCAAACAAAATGAAAAATGGGTACAAAAGTCCTCGGAAGCCAAAGTATGTCAATGTGATAATATAATTAATTCATGTTCTTTGCTCAGTTTTTCATGAATGACCCTCTTGCATTAAAAATTGAGAAGCCACTTGGAAGTTGGCATGTACCAAGGACGAGCAAGCTCCTCTTGGTTATGGAAGTGAAGAGGCAACCAAAAGGCACCGGCTCATTTATGCTACAAGGATGAGACATGGTCCAACAAATGTGCTCCTGCAGAGAAGTAACAGAACAGGGTCTAGGGGTGAGCTTGAGCACGGTGCTGGGTGCAGCATGGCTACCCACGGGGCAGAGGGGTGGGCACAGGAGGGATCAGCCTTGCTCACAACATTTCCTGAACTTGCCATGCTAGTGGGGACCACTTCTGCCATGGTAAAGACATACTGGGAAATAGAGGACAGGCCCTAAAGACTTCTGTGCTTATAAATACCTCCCTGCCATCTGCAGATTTCTATGAGCACACTCCCTTGGGAATCGGCTACGCTTTGAGGTCAGTACCAGCAAAAACCAACGTGTGAGTTGGTCAGTCTCTCGCTCAGACATGCAACAGTTCAAGAATATTCATATTCTGTTTATTTTTGCAGGGAGACAGACAAGCACAGGAAAAAAAAAAAGGATTATTTTTACAGTGCCACTGAGTAACAGCCTTTGACTGGACATGCCCCTTCTTGATCCTTGAAAACTGCCTTCCTGCCTTCCCAAGTGTCAGGCTGTTCAGGCTGAAACCCACTGCACAACTGAACTCCTGCCTATATTTGATTAATAACCAGATGCCTTATTTTAAAATATAACTTTTCTTTAAGTTACATCCTTTTCTTCAGTTTTCGGTTGGAAACTTGGCCTAAATGACAGCTGTGTAGGCCTCACCCCAGCTCGGCTCAGCAGGAGCTCTAATGTACTTCATTCTGGGGCTGGGAGCTGCTTTTAATCTATCAGCACGACTCCGCAGCTGCTGTAAGCTAGCTGAAAATTGTCTGCATACACAGGGTTTAAAATTTTGTAACCCTTTTAGTGCAAATTCTATTTAGGCAGGAACTCAGAAACACAGCCACCAAGGTCTCTGGAGAGTTAAAGGAAAGCTTGAGACAACAGGCTGAAGGGCTCAGAGGGCATGCCAGAGACCTCGGCACAGATTAGGAGTTTCCCTGAGTTCACAAGTTCAAATACCAATTTCCAGTAACTGTTTGAATGAATTCAGCCTTGTTATAAGTCTGACAATCAGACTACAAGCCAGGCAACTACATACTTCTGCTTTATGCTAGATGTCTTTAGCAATTGAAAACATCTCTGTGTATTTTTAATAGTGATTGGTCTGTAGTTTGCTCTGCCTCTCGTTTACAGCTTTTACGAAACTGAACAAACATTATATCCTCTTCCAAGAAAGCATTCTGCAGAGCAATTACTCCACATACGCAAGACAAACTTCAAATACTCATAAAGCAACATGCAACTTTGTAGAAGTGTTAAATCTGCTACTGCCATCAACAGAAACTACACAGAGTATAGTAACCCGGCGTCATCTATTCCACTGAGACTCAGAGAGGACGGATATGAAACTATTGCCAAATATTTACACTTACAATTCTTACAAAATATTCGGAGTCCCTGAAGGATTAAACATAATCTCACATGTCAACAACCACCACCAACAAAAACTTTAAATAGGGCTGCAACATGTTTTCACAAAACTTCACTGTTAAAAAGTCTCTTGCTTTTTCTCTTTTCTAGAAAAGGGGCAGCAAATCATGGCACTGCTGCTGATCTGCCAATGCTGGCTGTGAGTTGCTGCCAGGCAGTTCCTCCCTGCCTGCCCAGAAGCTCATGCACAGCAATCATTGCCCTTTGGTGGCAGGGGTGCTGCTGGCTGGCCCCACAGCCACGACCCCCTGTGTTTCAAGCAGGGCAGGCCCTGTGGTTAAGCAGTGAAGGCTCACCAAACATTTTAATCAACTTGAGCCAGAAGACAGGGCAACAGCAAACAACCAGAAGTTAAAATGCACAATGTGAAGCTCTGCAGAAAGTGATCCCAGACAGCTCCAGCAGCTATACCGGGGGAACAGCCTCTTTCCTGCCTGCCCACAAGCACGTTTCCTTTGAGTACACAAGGCCTGAGACTGCTCCTTCTTTTCTGATATGCTGGAAGCGACTCAGTATGGAAGGTTTCAAGTACTCGCACAGAGCACAAGCAATTTCACGAGGCTGCTGCTCAACATGGCCCTCCTGCTGGACCCAACCCAGCGCAGGCTCGCAGGGATGTGGTACCAACCCTCCTGCAGGGCGAGCTGCACATCCAGGTGGAACAGTTTTCAAAGGTTTTAAGTAATTTAAGTTCTGAATAACTTTATGGAGACTTTCACTTGCACATCTCCTAACTGAAGAGTATACCCATGCTAATTTTCTACCTTTGAGCACTGGAGATATACAATAGAACAAATACAGTAAAAATCAGAAGACCTATTCCACCATCTTATAATTACTGCTTCTCCCAAGAAAAAGCCTATTGCTATGTATTTAAAACAGTTAAGCACAGAGTTGGAAAGAAGAAACGAGGAATCTGGGGCATTACCTGCTATAGCATGCCCAAAAGGAGCTCCTCTTCTGCAGAGGAGGTGCCACAGCCCTGGACTGGCAACTGCATGGTCCTCATGGACACTCCATGTATTTCGGCACCTCCACAGATTCTAGGGGCTCCCTTCTTTGAACCGACTTTGCTTTTCTTGTATTTGCTAACTTCTTCTCTTCCCCACCCGGTGTGTTAATTGCCCTTCTCCCCTGAGGTCACTTGGGTTTGCCTTTGTGCCAAGTTCTTTTGTTCCCGTTGGTGGTCTGTTTGACCAGGTTGAACCTTTATGGTTGACTTTATTTTATTTGTGTGATTTCATTGTGCAGTGCTCCCATGCTGGGCAACTGGCCCATTACGAAGGTATTAAATCGTATACAGTTATGTACACGTCTACACAAACACACACCTCTTTCCTGCAGTTCACTTCCTTCCACAGCCATCTGCAATGGAACAGGGTCCTGCACTGTGGAAGCTTTGCCTTAGCTCCTCTGTTTTAATGACTGTAATCCACATGGAGCAGTAAAAACAGCCAGCGCGGTGCCCAGTCAGTCAGCTGCCAAATGTACACCACGCTCCAGGAAAAGAAGCTAGGAAGGTAACATTACCTGAAATTCATCTCTGCTCCACATACTCAAAAAATGACCTTTAAATGCTCACTAGCTTTTGGAAAGGGACAGTAAAAAAAAAAAAACAAACCCACCCTGAAATCAAAGGCTAATTCCAGAATCTCAGATTCCTAGAAGAATTGATACAACAGCAGCTGTATCTCTTTCATTTGAGTAATTATCATATAATTAAGTGCATGAATTACAAGAGAGCCAAGGCATTAAATTAAAATATTTAATGCTTGTAAATCTGAAAATGATTACTGTGCTGATGTGCAGCTACCGAGCAGCGAAGCTAATGGCACCACAACAGCACCACCAGCCTCCCATTATTCTGCTGTAGCGTGGAGAAGGCATCACAATTTTGGAAATCCTTTGCTGAGGAGAAAAATTACATTTGATTCTTTATACGTAGCAACTGATCCTTAAAATTGTGCACCTAAGTACTGAAAGCAAAAGAGTAAAGGACAAAGAAATCTCTAAGCTAAAATGTAATGTTTTATCTCACAGATGCATAGGAAGAATTAAAAATGGAAACGTCTTGTTGAGAATCTTACAGAGGGCAGAACAGAGGAACTATTCCCAGCATTTTCTTTACAGTGGGTCATCTTTCATTACCCAAATTTAGCTTCAGCCAAGCTCAGCCAGCAGTTTGCAGGATGGGACTTTCAGCAATTCAAATAAACCAGATAACCAGAGATCTCTACTCAAGGCATTTTCATAACTAGAAACTGACAGAAGAAATCCCTGACACGACAAAGTCTAGCTTCTGAGATTTGGGGGCAAACTGTTTGCACTTCCCTCAAAAAAAGGTGTTACGTTAAAATTCTTTTCTGAAGTGCACAAAAGCCTATTCATCTTCTCTAGCATGTAATTTCTGTTTTATTAAATAAACCAGGAGAGGACACTGCTTTAGCCCAAAAGAGATCCATAGGCTGTATGGGAGCTGGGCTTGTGCCAAATCCCTGCAGGTCTCCAGGTGCTGAGACAATTTCAGGGACATTTCCAGGCTGGAGATGCCCTCCTCCATCCTTTCTGCAGGACCAGCCCCAGGGGATATGCCAAGCCAGGCCCTTGGGCAGCTCTGCCTCCTGGACGCAGAGATGGGCTGATGCCATCCTCCATGGCAAGGACACAGACATGGCCTCGGTCTATCCTCAGTCTATTGTCAGGCTGGGGAGACTCAGCACATTTCAACTCTTTTATTTACACTGGTATTTTAAAAGTTGAAAAAGAACCAATAAACACAACATATATTTGGCTGGTATTTCACTGTAAAATCCCTTTGTGTCACAGAAACACAATTGCCATGAACTGCAACAAATGCAGTGCTCACAGTACCCTGGAATGGAGGATTAATGGCTTCAGGCAGTCTAAGAGGTCAGGGCTGGGGGAGGAGGCACAATAGTCCTCCTCTCCTCGAAGGGCACACCCGCCTCCTCAGAATGAATGGCTGGGGCTGTACACCAGGGGTTGTGTGTGAGATATATATACACATACACACTGATCAGCAAAAAAAACCTGTAAAGGCATAAATGCTGCATCTATGGACACTATAAAGAGGACTTATTTAAATGAATTATCATCACCTATTACATGAGCAACAAAGGATGGCACCCCCTTCAGAACAAGAGCTTATAATCATTATCCCCCCAAAAAGCAATAGTGGAGGCATTTGTTATCCAAGTGACTGCTTCAAGGATTTTCCAGCACTTCTGACCAGGACTCTTCCTGAGACCCCCAAAAGCCACCAAGACTAGCCCTAGAAGCCCTAGTAAGCTATAGCTTTTAATTAACATGGAGAAAGGTGATTCCTACTTTAGGTACCAAATATATAGTTTTTAATTACAACATCTGGAAAAAGAAAAAGGTGCTTTCAAAGTGTTGCCCAAAGGACATTTAATATGCTCTTTAAGAGGAAAGTGATGTAGAAATAGATCTAATGAGAACATTTAATTTCTTTTCTTGACAATATTTCACCTCCTGCCCCAATGCCATGGCTATCTCTCCACTATAAGTTGGAATGACATCAACAGAAATTTGTTAAGAAAGGGTGAGTCTCTAACAAATTACCTGCCTAGGTGTTATAATGAACAGCACAGATAAGTGTGGCCCATGTGTGTGAAGATGTCTCTTTGCAAGGTTGTTGGACAGGTCATGTTGTGGTCTTAGCTCTGGGAAAGAAAGCATCTACTTTCAATTGTCAAGTGATGCTCCCTGTTACAAAGGTTGAACAGTGGAAGACATTAATACCATTATAAATACTTCAGGTACGTAGATAGGCTAATAACTCATGTAGTAATCTCCAAAGCATCCAACTTTCATGTGCCAAATACTTTATCATCACAAGGTGGTAATAAGAAATAGCCACAAGGGAAGAGTAACCTTTTCCTAGTGGTAAGGAAGCCAGGATTTCAGAGTTACTATGTAATTAATTCGCTTTTCAAGAATCAAAACACCCTAAAGCAAAAACAAGTTCAACAGACTTGTAATAACGTAGTAGTAGTAGCGTTAAGCCCTCTTATTCCTCAACAAAAATCTATCCTTTCACTTACTCTCAACCGTGAAATCCCTGACCCATGTTGTATCCATCTCCTGCCTTAAATATAACATTTTCCTTTGCCTTGGTCTCCTTGCCTCTTGGTTTTCCAGTCCATGCTGCGGTCAAGGTGCTCACACGAAGACAATCTCACTGTCTGGCTCTAAGATCCTCCCATATAGTAATTCTTCCTGCATTTGTTTTGCCTCACACATTTCAAGTTCAGATTCTTCTAAACTCTGCAGGTGGGAACAATTTCTTGCTAAAGCACACCTTGGCCCCAGGTGTGTGTTAGTATTGGGTTCCTGCTTGACTTCCTTAGGACTGCCACTAGTCTTCAGCAAAAATAACCCCAGTGAAGTGGAGAAAATCAAACCTGTATGAAATCAGGGTAAGAAACACCAGGGTGGATCACCTGCCCCAACAGATACTGCCTGTGCAAAGCTCTCCATCACCTTCTGCAAACCTCTACAAGCTGCACACAGCTCTGCACCTTCATGTGCTGCACCCAGTCCCGGGTCCTCTGCCTGCCCACGTTTAACTGCCGGCCTTATCTGACGTGCTTGGCACAGAGCAGAGGATGTTTACGGTGCTGTGTGAAAACAGCAAATATAAGAAGGCTCAATGTACTTCAAAGTATATACTCTGATTACAGAACATTTTTTAAAGTGGATCATTCACAGGTAGAGCAGAAACTATCAGTTAATTTTCAGCATGGACCTCCCAGGAAGGTGGGGTTAATACCTGTCTATTCTGGCAAAACTTTAAAGGGCTGTTTCCCCTATTTTTTTGTGTTTTCTAATAAGAACCCTCAAATGTTATTTGGATGTTATTAAAGATCAACACTGACAGTAGCTGTAATTATATATTAACCAGCTGATAATTAAAAACTGAGCTGACAAATAATTTAATTTGGATACATAGTTAGTGTTATATATAAAATTTTAAAAGTTGGCCCTCTTCAGTGGGGTATCAATTGAGAAAAAAGACATAAATTTTTGTGATCTTGGGAAGCAGGAGATGGCTGAAAAGTTGAAAAGGTTATGCAAGTACAACAACTTTGTATACAGGGGAAAGGGCTATAATTTGGGCTTCATTCTCCTTTTCATCAAAAGTCTGATTTCCCACATTTTACGGTCTGTTTATGTGGTCTATTTTACAAAATCCCATGTATTGTTTTCCGATTCTATATTCAGTGAGCATATGCAGGCAAGGAGTCAACAAGGGACCACAACTGACATTGCAGTGCGGGTAGAGGAGCAATTGTGGAAAGGTTACCTCTGACACACACATACATGAGATTGAATTTACCAGTTGTCCTGATGGACAGCCCTTAATTTGGGCAATTATATCCTGTTCAATATGGATAAACGCTGTAAATCATCCTAATTTTACCTCAGAAGATAAGATTAGGGCAGCACACATCAACTATTCATCTATGCATACAGCACAATATATGTTTTGCTCTGTAGCAGTATTCATAAAATACAGTGTAAACTCTGGGCTTGCAAAAGAGTTTAGGTCTCCTGCCACAGTTAAATTGGTTGTGGTTTTATTATTGCATATTTAGTAAGCACTTAAAGCACTAAAGGAAACTATAGGTCACTCCCAGGGACCAGAGCCTGCTAAAATCCCGAGCCCGTCCAAGTTTGTTCATTTGTTTGGACAGAGGTATCTGTGGTCTGAACATAATGGTGGCCTGATTCCACTTCTAAAAACAGCTGAAATGCTGCCATTAATTTTGAGAAGAAAATCTGAAGATACATTTACACAGGAGTACACTGGACGGTAGCTGAGATAACTGATGCAGGTAAGATTTGTCAAGGATCAGAATTCACTATGGGACAGATCAACACTGCACGTCCTTGTGAACTAGATATTGTCACTGCAGTCATGCCATGACACGCTTGGTCCTGGTGCACAACTTGGCAGATACAGGGGCCCGTGTTTAACCCGTTTGCTGCAGCCCACAACCATCACCTGCAGCGCTGCTCACGGCAGCCGTTCTCCCTCAGACACAGGTTCTCTTCTATCCAGCCACGCTTCCCTACACAAAGGCAAAGCAATCCCACATGTCCTGGAAGACCTGTTCTCCCACTGCCACTTACAGCTGCCCACGCTGCAGAAATCAGAGACCGAGCCTCCAGCAAACCAGGGGAGCAGCTCCTCCCGGCTTCACACCTTCCCACGGGAAGCCGCGCCTGCCACGCGGTGGAGGTGGCCATTCCAGCCCTCCCATGTGCCGAGGAACTCCCGGGGGTCCCTCTCCTCTCCCCTCCCCGCCTGCCTCCCGCGCCGGCAGTGTGCTGTGCAGCCGGCTGCTTCGCCAGCTCCTGCCCCCAACGCCCTCACAACAGCTGTGGGCTTAATTATCAAAATAACATTTTAATAGTCTCATAACTGAACTCCCTTCCAAACATGCCAGTGGAGAGGCTGCAAGGATTCTTCTAACATCTTCAGCTACACTTACTAATAGGTTGCATTTAAGTGATTAGGCTGTCCTAATGTGTGCCATTTACTGCTGGAGCCATCCCTCCCACCTCAAATTGCCATTTGCCGTCTCTTATTTCCTAAGTGACTCTATTATCTGCCGGAGTATTGAGGTGGTCAGTGCTCCCACACACCAGACCTCCAAGGAAAGCAGAATACCGGGAAATTATCATGAAGGCAGCATTCCTGCCTCTCATTATCTTCTTTTTCTTGGGATTAATACATTGGTACCCAATCAGCACTCCCAAGGAAGTGAATGTGCTAAGTGTACTTACGCAAATTATTTAAGATCACTAGGGGTTTACTTGCTTTTAACACGTTAAAGAAAAAAAAAAAGAAAAAAAAAGGAAGAAAAAAAAGATTTTCTATGACAAGCATTAGTTTCCTTTTTTACCATCTTCACAACTGAACAATTTCTTGCTTTGTAAAATAATTCTAAAGGGACTCCAAACTAGTATTTAGCTGCCAAGTTAACTTTTCTGTACAAACTCCACAGTAAAAGGTGAATGCACATCAAAACGGTGCTGTGATTTTTCCTCAGCAAATTAGCCATTTATTCAGGAAACTTTCCTTCACACTTCCCAGTTTTTTTAACATTTCTTTTCATATCATTGTTATTGGAGTTGAGCAAGTATTCATTCTCAACCTTAATGATAACTATTAGGAAAGTGATGAGTTTATCCACTCTCCTTCTTCCTCACAGATTTCTCTCAACTGCTACTTTTTAAAAAAAAATGTAAGTACATGTACACTTATCTTTGTCTGCTGTATCTCATGCTTTGTTCGTTGCAAATCAGAAGCAGGTAAGGCAAAGCATTTATTTCCATGAATATGAAGATCTGCTATGGAAAAGCAAAACTTTAGAAAGTACCTCTGTAGCTCTCCAAATAAAGTCCTAGCTGCACTAAGATCTTCCAACTGACTCTGATAGGATCAGGATTTTATCCCCTCTCATAACAGTAAATATATTCCTGGAAAAATGAACAGATTTTAAAGTAGATTTTTTTAAAAAGTTTATCACTTTGTATGTTAGCTTAGAAAAATGCCCTGTATTGTCAGCTGAGGGGCTCACAGTGCCACAGCAGTGCTTCTGCTCATGTCCATTCTGAAAGGGGGTCGGCTTGCTCTGCCCAGAGAACATTACTGGCCAAGATGCGACACCTCATTGTAACCCATGTGCTATTTTTACTCAATTTTATAGCACAGTTAAGCAAAGCATTGGGTTGTTGCATGAATTATCTACGGTTGCCCAGCCTATAGATCTGCAGGCTGCCCCCTCCCCGTTAGCTGAGTGAACCATTTGTTGGTTAGTCAAATTCATTTCGGTTGGTCTGGAAAAATCTGCTTGTACGTGTTTCGTCTGCTGTGCATCGAGCCGAGGCCGGTGTCCACCCAGCAGATGGAGGAGAGGAAGCGCTGGCCTCCGCAGATGGAGCCTCTGTACCCTGCCCTTGCTTAACTCACCGGGGAGATGACCCACTAAGAGAGCCAAATATCTCTAATTTGTCTTTACCACTATTTCTTGTTGGACTTCCTTATGCTTTTCAGTAGAGAGCGTGAGCAATCAAAGTGTAATATAAAAAAATAAAAATAAAATTCATGTGACAGCATGACTCTGGCCACAGGCTGTAAGCTCACAAACTCGGGCCCAAAGGAAGCTCCTTCTGCAAATCCTGCAGCAGTGTCAGAGGTGACATCGTCGTGGCACAGGAGCACAGGTTATGTGCACCCAAAGGTGTGCACCCTTAGGTGTGGCTGCCAGTAACACACTGCATGCTGCTAAGACTCAAACTATACCACAATCATATTATTTATTCTAAAACAGGAAAACTGAATACAGACCTTTTTCTTCGTTGATATTCATTATGTATTACAGCCTAACAGTATCTTTAGAAATCCCACAATGATCAGCAAATCCAGGGAGATTTAAACTATATTTTTGTTTTAAAATAGTCAAGGATGTAGGTGATACATTGTGGCCCCATGTAATTTCAATGTGATAGATTTAAAGGTAAAAAGCTCTTTGCAGTCTGTTGCGGAGAATGGGCCAGATTCCCATCCCAATTACAGGGAGATAAACCCAGACTAACAATGCTGACTTCTGAATGTTGGAGTTACTCCAGATTTACATTGGGTTTAACAGATTCAAATATAAGTTATTGTGTTCATGTCTCATTCTCTCTAAATGAAATATCTACCTATGCATTACAAATATGTTGAAAATGTAGTGCATGGTTCTCCTATTCAAGCTGTCCAAATCCTCAAATTATAAAGAGTGAGCAGAGCTTTAAAAAGGACATTCGTCTTCCTTTCTTCATTAGAAAATCATCTTCAAAACTAGAATATTAAGGAAATAGAAACCAGGGTTTTAAGGTTTTTACAGTCTGTGCTCCAGGGGAAAACAGACACTCAGCTACGACTGAAATTGCTTCACAACGTGCGCTTCTGGGCCTGTGTTATCCTCACTCCACAGATGAGCAGAAAATATAGTTTGTTTCTTTTTTTTTTCCCCCTGGTTTGGCATCTGTGGCTCACTTAATGCTCCTGGATCCTGCAATGTTCTCAGGGAGAGACAAAGAGCGCTGACTGAATATTTTACTGGAAAAAAACCCTACTTCTGTCTTCTGTAAGTGTGCTTCATGCATCCTTAAAATGACCCCTTACAGAGATCACATGGAGAAAAATAAAACCACAGCCTTTTTGTTCAAAAAAAGGCAGAATCTTGATGGTCAATCACTTCCCTTCAAAGAGCCAAGATCGGCGCTTCATTTCAAAACTCATCAAAACAAACTATCTATCGTTAAAATATTAACCTATTTCCAAAAATAATACAGAAGAGGGATCCTCCTGTGCACCTGTGACAAGATGGGTGCCCTGGGCCAGCCTGCACATGGACCCTTTCCACCACCAGCCTCCTCCTCAGTCTCCCAGCAGCCCAGGGCACAACGCACCCTCCAGCCCTGTGCAACTGAGAAGTGCATGGACTAACAAACCATGGGCAGCTGTAATTCCTCATCCACATCTATATTTAAGAAAGGAAAGGCAATCACTCAGTCTAGAGTTGAAACCCTGAAATAAAGGCTGAATGATACGTGCTGTTGGTACAGGGCAAGCAGCTGGGACTCTCTCTGTGTAGGTAATTTGGACTTCCTGGCCCAAATGTCGCCAAGTTATTCAGCAGCCAGCTGACCACCTGCAATTCACAGCTTTGCTGTGGGCAGACAGCAGTGCAGGGGCTGAAAATAGCAAGGCCACAAGGCCTGGGCACATACTGTGATCCTTCCAAGCCCCTAAGCACTAAAATGACCTGAAACCCAAAGGCAGTTTTCTCACCTAGATGATACTTGAGTGTCCAAGCTCACATCTGTTCACTGAGTAATCAACACATGATATGCTATGGTTGCACAGGCAAACCTCCTATAGACTTCAGTGCTCTTTGTCCTAAGTAAGAATGTATTTAACTACATTATTTGCCAATGAATTTATGTTTACTATCAGCTCTTGTAGGTATTTGCATTTCTGGTTAAGCAAAACGCTGTCTTGCCCATGAAGCTCTTATTTTTAGCTCACCTGTAAGTGCATGGAGGAATTCAGTCAAGTAAAAAATTCTGCAAAAACACCAGCTGGCCAGTGATACAACTCACATGAAGAAATGGAACGCTCATTATGAACCTCTGTGGTGGAGTTTGAAGCAATGGTCTAATTTTGGGGTAGCTTTCACCTTGGGGAGAAGGGGTGTGGGTTTTGACCCTTGTCAAGGAAGGTACATATTAGGCAGGAATGCTAAGATTTGCCCAGCTGCAACCCTTTGCTGAGCACCATCCCTGCATGACCCTCCCACTAAAGGACCCATAAAGGGCTCCCACTCTGCCTCTGGCTCCTACACACCTACCCTGCTGCCTAAGGAGGTTATCAGTGGGGACACTACTGAACACTCTCTGTCACTGAATGAAACCAGTTCCTTCACAACTTCACTGGTGAGTGCGTTTGGTTTCTGGTAGAAAGGACAAAATGGTCAAATTCTGTCCTTGATCCATTGTGTTAGAAGGAAGAGAAGTTTTAAACTTTCATAAAGCATAATAAAATATTGTTTAGGTTGATGTGATGCAGCAGACAGCTCATACGGAAAGCACACGCTGGTCTCCTGTTGTTGAGAGCAGGGAATACACTGCCTGTGACTGGAATATGGTACGTTATTTGAACTACAGCAAGGCCCTAGGAAGTCCTTGCTGATTCCAACTCAGGCAATGAAGAAATGTCCTGAGAGTTCAGGAGCAGAGAAGATTTATACCATATCCGTGATATTTATATTAATAAATGATTCATGTTATTGCAAGGACCACTGCTCAAAATACTTTGCCTTCAGAATTGTGGACAAACAAAAAAAAAATTGTGCTTCCCAAGATCCACTGATGTGGGTTTACACGGTACTCTAATGTAATCACAAGAACATTAAACAGTACGAAAGTCTTCTCTCTTTTCCATGGCTGATTAAGCAGTTGGGAACAGAGAATTTACTGTGAAAAAAGCAAACAATTATATGCTATCTGAGGTAAACATTACCTTAGTAATGGAAGCTGAGCTTTAGAACCTTATTGTCAGTAGGGATTAGCATTATAATACTTAAAATGACATTTATAACACTTACTGAAATTACAAGAATGAAGTCTGTGGAGACACAGAAATGAAATCAGCTCAATGTGTTTTTATAAGAATACTGAAATCTAAGTCCCTTAGAGGAAAGATATAGACATTAACAGTTTTTGCAGGCTTCCATTAGCTGTTCAAATTTGAATACTGTTTCTTAGGTGAGCTCTAATCTTCTTTGAATCCTCCCAACACATTTTATCTGTAAAAAATTGTAGTTAAAAATTTAGTTTGATGGAATGATATTTAAGTGCTTTTCCTCATCTACTCCCTGAAAGAGCCCCTGAGAGTCTTACTGTAATTTGTTCAAAAGAAATAATATTTTTGTTTCCTGGGTTCTCTTTGTTGTCTTGTGTGATGAAAAGTAACATTTCTTTTCTTTCTATCCTATTAAATGTGGCTTTCTGAATGCCAGCCGCTCAATCGAAATAGAATCTGGCACACTTGCACCCAGCTTAAAAAATGTGAACTGCCATATAGAGTTTTTGATCTAAATGTGACATGTCACCAGGAGAAGGCTTGGAGTAATATTTCCAGAGCCATAATCAAGTGTTATAAACAATTGCATTTCATTCATTGACACAGTTTGTCATCACCTTTTCATTTTAAATGCCTGGTTATTGAAATTCACTGAATGTGAGAGATGCCACAAGCAGGCCAGCACTAAAGTGGTTTTGTTTCTCAGTCTGCAGCTCCTGCAAAAGGCTTCAACAAGCAGCCCTGTATGAAGACCTTCATCAGCTTCCAGCACAGCATCTCACTCCCCAGCTGACTGGAAATTGAAGGCAGACACCACTTTGCACGTCCAAGGTCTAACTTCTTGCAAAAAAACATGAACTGAACAAAACAAATTTGCCTAAAAATGTTTTCTGGCTCAGTCGCTCCCCTGTTTTAACCACCAATCCTGCAAGAGCCTATTTGACCATAAGATTGCTGCTCTGAAGTAAAGGACTCACATCTGCAACACAAATACATAGGGAAGGTCCTTTAATTTACAGCATTTAGTGGAAAATTGACCTTCAAATAGTGTTGTAGCTTTATCAGACCTAAACTTTACTTGGGTCTGAATTAGTTTTAAATTTCAAATTCCTTTGTAAAAGAGTTTTCCAATATGTGTAATGATCATACACATTCTTCTCATCCTGAATATGCTCTGAAATACTTGCTTGCTACAGATACGAACAGACGTCTTTCCACCCCGTCCTGTTTTTAAACCCAAAATATTAAGACATTACCTCAGGAAATACGTTAGTGGCTTGGCAGTGTTGGCT
>NW_020884894.1:2166197-2233697 GCF_003945725.1 Corapipo altera | reverse complement strand
TTAGGACACATTTCCAAGAAATGCTTGTTTTATGCTACCACATGTTTTATGTTATTCTCCATGACATTCATCTCCTAAACTTTCCTTAGCTACAAACCCTTAACAGGTTTTCTCTATAGAATACTATTTACAGTATAAGAAATTATTAATAATTCCTCTTCAAACTATACTGCATATGGCTTGAAAACTCTGGAGAATACAGAAAGAATTTTCCCTCTCCTTCACACCACACACATAAAAAATACGACATTAACATCTTCCTTTATTACGGGGCAAGCTGGCCCAGCACTGCACCTACCTTCCTTCCTGGCCTGTTCAGTGGCACACAATTCAGCCATTCCTCACTGCTGCACAGTAGTGCTTATTTCACTGTTTGCTGGGCAAGTTTGAACTAAATGCAGTCACAGAATTAATGGCAGCCCTGCTTTGCCTTTTTTTTTTTTTAAAAAAAAAAGCTTCTCTTTCAAGGTGACCCTTTTCTTATTGTGTCACCCCAAGTGTTGCTGCTTGCATACTGAACCAACACTCTCCCAGTAATTAACACCAGCACTTAATGAAGTCCAGCTGCTGTGATGGCAAACTGAAGGGATGCCAACCTTTTTAAGCTAGTACTTGGGCTACTCCAGTTACAGCTGCTTTAAAACCACAGTAGTCAACTTCTCTTTGCCTACTTCTCAGAGATAATTCTTACCAAATAAGACAAGTGTTCAAGATTAAGCACTTAATAACAAAGCTTATCTCTGAACTAATATTTCAAGCTGGAAATGATATAAAGGGTTGGATCAACTTAAATGAACACCGCAAAATTAATAAAAATCCCAAGAAGCAAATGAAAACCTAAAATGAAGATATGCATTGTTAAATACATAAACCTTTAAAGACCCTAGAAGTGCAGTGCCAAGGGAAAATTGGAGACAGACTCTTCAGCAATATCTGTTCCTCCGAACTCGTTTCCTGATCCACTACGAGAGTCACTAACAGCCAGTGCTTTATTAAAATAATACTCTCTGCCAGTTGTTTCATTACATGCAGGGGTATGGTAGGGATACTAGGTGAGTGCTTTTGGAGACTGTCTGAAAAGGTTTGTGTTATAATTCATACCATGTGAATTTTCAAAAGAACTCCTTCCACAGTTTTCCTTTACATGTGCTTTCTTGCTCTGCTCCTTAATCTACCTCTCTTAAAATACTACTTTTCCATGCAGAAGTACCAATAACATTGTCCAGTTTAAATGGGTAATTTCTAAAGTCCTCTCCATTGCCAAAAAAAGGCAATTCAAAATTGCAAAAGATGCCCTCCTTGTCTTTCAGACCCGCAGATATTGCATCCCTCATTTCTGTTTTACATACCATGCAGTACTCCCACTTCAGCTGAAGAGCCATCTGATTTGGGTTGCAGAGAGATCTGTGAGCTGAGATGAGCTGAGATTTCCCAGAGAGAGGAGCCCCAGCCTGCTGCTGGAGCTGGGGGAGGAAGTAGGGAGGGCCAAGCAGGTGAGGCTCAGACAATGAAGGGCAGAACCCTGGCAGATGTACTTAGTTTCCAAATTACTAAAAGAGATAATGGCTTTTGCTGTGATCAACAGTAAGAGGCATTTTAAAATGCAAGTGGGAAGGGAACTGACTGATTTACTTTCGTTTGAACTGATTTACACATAGGAAACGTGTATCAATTTACAAATATATTCAGCGCCAGGAAATCAACACTTCTCCCAAGCAGGGGTTAATCCAAGGCTCAAGCCCTGCAGTCAGTCCAATTTTTCCACCAGAGACCTAACATTGCGGGATCGGTATTAAAAGTACATCCTCGATTATCCTGGATGTCCATGCCCCTGAGGATATAACTTAAAAACAAAATCATTAGCTTACACAATAAAAGTCCTTGAAAAATAAAGAAATTCTTGTGTACAGAGCAATGCTGACTTCCAAGCACAAATTCCTTTGTTTTCCTTTGGACCCTACCAATGACTCAAAAGGAGCTGCACTGAACTAATTGCATAACCTGGCAGCACTCTACAGTGTGTCCACGTTGCACAGGCAGGAAGGTAGCAAAGGCTAAAAGCCAAGAACCCAACTTTGGTGTAATTTACAGAAAACACTGCACATATTACACCATCTATTTTTCTTATTGCAAGTTTGATATTAAATTATCCAGACTTGCATAGGGAAAGCCAATGTTTAATTTTCCAAAAGCTGCTGTGGGTAGGCTCTACAAGGGCAAGCCATGGGAACAGGACGCGGTGGTTTCGCATGGCATGGTACAAGGCTCACAAACCTCTCGCGTGCATTGGCCTCTATGTAAGAGTCAACCATGGAAAACAGTCTGTTTACAACAAAAGGCATCTGGTAACCATGATTATTCCTGCTTTAAAACTGAGCATTTTAGATTTCTTAGCTCCCTCTTTTGTTCAGTTTTAGTTCTCATGCTTGCTGTTTTCTGCTCTGCTCTTTCTTCGTGCACGTTATAGCTCAGCATGACAAAAATCTCCATAGTTAATCACACCAATAATTTTTAAACAGGTGAGTGTTATTAGTTTCACCAAGAAAGGAGGTTCATGGGTACATTTTAAATTCATTTTTCAAATCATTCCACAAGGCAGCTACCCTGTTTCCTCTGAAATGATAAAGCTCAAAACTTGCTAGCTTGGAAACTCAAGGGAATTGTCTGCTTGAAAGTAGAGCCAGAACTGCTAAATATGGATTCATATCTAGATATTGAAACCATCCTGCTTCCCAAACGTTGGCTGTTCATGCAGTCTTTACTCAGAGTTCAGGTTCCTCTAACATGCTGGTGGTGCTCAAATGCACACAGACAGCAGGGTCTGCATCCATGAAATTAAAGGTATTTTCTCTTCTGTCCTGGAGGCTGCTTTTTAAAGTTACTGTGTGCCAGTACTCTGAGGTTAAGTAAAGTATGTACAATAACTTCTGAAGAAAAAAATAAATCCTTCATTATGAAACTGGCAGGAACTGAAGTTCCTTGTAGGATACTACCCTGTGTTCAAGATTTTAAAAGGTAAGGCCATAGACACCTGAAAATTAACTTTCTTCTATATATTCATGACCAGAAGAATAGACAATTTAAGATTATGTATGGAAAGCAGAATCTGTAGATCTTTCAATATTACTGATTTTAGGATTTCAGCACCCTCAGACACCACTATATCTGTGTAGGTGCAGTTACCCTTGTGTAACACAGTGTACATGCTCCATAGGCATGGGAGTAACTTTATGAATTACTGTATGACAGATGTGGCTCGGTCAGAATCAAACAATAAACATGCCACAGGCATTACTTCAGAGATGTCACTGTCCCACACCAGTTTTTAAGAACAAGATTCAGGATTCTGGCATCTTGAACTTTAAACCTGCTCCTAAGACAGGCATATTTTGCTCAGACAAGACATTACTTTATTGTATAACTCAAGTATGGAATAAAGTTTTTCTTATGCAATGAAGTGGAAAAGCATGTTTCCACAGTCTTTAGAGTGTTAGCTCTCATGTTCTTCAGTAAGTTACCCTTTGGACTGCCACAAGTCCAGTGCCTCCCTGTTAGCTGAGTCAAACTCAGACAAACCCAAAAGGGATGTTGTTGCTAACCCCAGATCTCCTCTCCACGAGCATGGCAAGGGCTGGCACTGCTTCTCTTGTGTTCACTTTCCAGACAGGGAAATACTAATTGTCTTTTAAAAATCTCTATAGTATTTTGTCAATATTTTTTTATTACAGCAGAGCATGTATAAATATTTTATTGTAAACCAAGGGCCTAAAATAAACAGTTTAGTAAATAGTTATTACATTACAAGGAAAAACATCTGTGGAAACTGTTTTCCATGTAATTATTCTTGCTATTTTACATTAGCTCTCAATGTGAATTTCTTTGGCTCTAATGTTTCACTTGTTCTAAATCTTCCTCCTTGTTGCTATTATTAAAATCTTAAAAAGGTGCCAAATCTTAAATGAAGAAAAAAAAAAAAAAGATTCACTAGAAATTATTCATATCACAGTGAGCCTCTACTAAACCTGGCAGGGGTGCAATATTTTCGGTGAAATTAACATAAAATATACAACTGCAAATTATCCAGGAAATAGCTGTGTTCTTTACAGTGCACATTTACATTTGGTAAAAAATGTTCTACTTATCTGTCTAGTGCAAGGCTCCAATCGCTTCCAAAGGCAGTTTTAAAGGGATAGCGATAGCTCTGCACAGGGAGCACAGTCCCTACAGCAGCTGTAACAAATAGTTGGGGGGAAAAGCGACCTTCGATAATTACTGGAGGTAACAGTCAGCACTGGACATTCCTTGTTGTGAATACTAACAATCTAATTTTAGATATAGTTCCCTTTTGGTACGCTGGATGTATTTCCTTTCTTAGGCCTAAGTTCTTTCTACTAAACACAAGAAAAACTGTAATACTATGTAAAATGCAAATTTTGCTGTAAATATTTTATAAAATTGTTGCATACATCCCAAAAGCTATAGGTCTTAATTGAGAGCAGGCTATTTTTCCAGTCAATATATGGAAATGGAAAATGCTAATTCATGTTTTTCTACTTATGAAAAACCCTAGAGAATGGCAAAACCACAAATGCACTCACTTTAATATTATAAATATAATTTGGCTCCCTCTTTGCAGTCCCTGATGTCCTGGCTTTTATCTCCCAATGGCTGCAGAGGAAGAATCAGAGAATCGCTTTTACATCCCCTGCGCAGGAAGTCCCCCCCGTGTGCTGCCAGCTTGGCAAAAGAGCAACAGCCTGAGCTCACAAACACGGCAAACAGGAACTGAAACAAGAAATTCCAGTGCTCTTACACAGGAAACAAGCCCCACACGACAGCAAACCTGCTCAGGACAAGCAGTGTGCACACTCAGCCCCTCTGGTCAGAGCGGCCACTGCCATGGGCCAGCTGGGTGGAGGAGCAGGGCTGTCCCCACACTGTCCCCCAGCCCCATGGCTCTGCCTTGCATTTATTTCTCTCCCTTCAGAGCAGCCAGTGGCTTGGACAATAAAGCCTGGAAACAATCTCTCACAAGTTGTACTGAATATGACTAAAAGTCATTTAGCCTGCTCCAGCGTACGATTACTTGCGCTTGCCTTTTTCCATCCACTTTTCATTTCCTTGTCAAGGAAAAGACTGGGTTTTGCTTCTTCTAGAAATCATTAGGCTGTTAAAACTCTCCAAAGGTCACTGATGCTGGCTTTGAAGAGTGAAAATGATATTATTCCCCATTAGACTTTTAATCTCATGATTAGAGCTAAAGTTGACATGGCTGTTTCATTTTCTACCAGGCAAGAGTAAACTAATTTTTTCTTTCTCTACCAGAATACTTAATGGCATCCTATCTTGATGAGCAACATCTCATAGTTAAACAGTGCAAACAATGGAAATGCAAAACACTTGGAAGAGGGGTTTTGAATTTTTAAATGCTATTGATTAACCGTGTAAAGTCTTACAATATGCAGCACAGCAAAATCCACCCATGGAAATCCCACGAGTCAAAGTCCCTGCTCTTGGCTGGCAAGACTACGGTCCTTGCTGGCACAGCAGAGGGACAAGGCAGGGGAGGATCCATTTCTTCTCAGTTTGAGCTCTTACTCCTACGTTCCCTAAAACTTACCCCTACAAATGTTTCTGAACCCAGTAATGCAAATGAGTGTGAGTGGGACCCAACACGCCAGTAAGAGCTACTTGCCTGAGTGAAAACTGCCCCCTTAGGCTCCTCATGGATGTTTAGATTTGTGAAAACCTTGTAGAAGAGTCTGTGAAGCAAGAATTTACAGGTGCACGCCAGTTTCAAAACCCGCTGTACAGCACTCACTATTATAGGCAGACACATGAAAAAAAATTCAATTTTCTTCATTCAAGACAGACTCTGATAACCAGCTAGTAAAACTCAGACTATAATTTCTTATTCAGTGTTCCACATGAGATGCATTTTGCTGAATTTAACATGTTTTGCTGTTAATGGATTTCACAGTGTGTTGCCATTTTTATACAGCTGTCCAAATAAAATGTTTTGTACAATGATGTGCTTTTACTGTATTGCTAGCTTGCAAATGGCAGCCACTTCCCCAGTTTAAGCCTTACAAAAATGGGAAAGCTCTTTGACTAGGCCTTTGACTAGACTCTTTGACTAAAATACATATTTTGGGGCTCTAGAGTTCTTTTCCTAGTAAGTCATGTTCAAACAAGAACAAAGATACAAGATATATATAATTACACATTGTACGTTTATAGTCTAATAGTATTTCCACTGGAAGGAAAAATCAAACCTCAATCAATTGATAATAATAAAGGAGTATTGAATCATAGTTCTAGAGGTAACAGAGCCACACCTTTGTGTTAGCTGAAATCAGGCCTTGTAGCCTGCATGACAAATGTCTCTTCTTTAAAATTGTAGACTGATGTTTAGATTGCATGGACTAGTAGTGCACAAAACACAAACCACTCAGTAGTTAAAGTTTCCAGGCAATGTCTGTGCTGAGCTCCAGAACTGCTAACCTTCACCATCTTTCGCTGCTTGGAAGTGGAGCATTTACAAGCAACTACACATTTCTCTATCAAAACAGGCTGTTCAAAAAATACAAAGTTTTCCCCACATCAACTCTACATGGACTCTTGGACACCCAAAGCTGACGACTTATGGACAGAAATCTCCCACAATCAAAGGGTATGATGATGGTACCTGGACATCAGATGCCTTGACAGTGGATATTAACACTGCTTACACGCTTACAAGAAAAAAAATCCATAAAAGTTTCAATGAAAACATTAAAAGAACCTGTCTTTCCTTTGAATAATGCTTTAATAACATATTTAACTTTTCCAATACCTCAAGTATTTTTGTAGTGTTGGATTTCTGTAGTAAAATTGTCCATCTAGATTTTCAAATGGAATTTAAAGCAAACTAAGTAAATAAATCTCATGACTTAAATTCCTCATTCCTTGAAAGTTCATCATTCAGGTTTAATAAAAACATTGTTGGTTTCATTTTTGGGTACCTTGAAATTAGTCTTCAGAGGAAATTCTTTCCATTGATGTTCTTTAAGTGAAGACATAGCTACTACCAGTTTTAAAAGATTTTACAGGTGAAGGGAAAGTTGCTTTGCTTTCCCTTTTTCACCCCAAATCCACTTTTCTTTTTTTTAAAACACTGAAGTGAAAGCTGATCTATCCTTTTTTTTTTTCTTCTTTTTTTATTAGAAAAAGGAGGATAAAAAGAGAATTTCTTAACTAGAAAGTAAACAAGGAGAAAATGTCACTGGAATACTTCTTTCCCTTCGACTTTAGCTATCTATATCCGGCCCAGCTTGAATCAGTTACTGTTCATTGCATGAGGTTTCATCATTTAACTTTTGTTGCCAATATTTATTCCAGGATATAACTCACAGTCATGGGGTTTAAGAAATATTTCTCCATACCCCGATAATACGTGATATCTGATGCGTGCAAAACATAACGGCAGAGGACACGCCAGTGGTGCTAGTTGATGTTGATCCTTTAAAACACCCAAACTCTATTTGGAGCAAAACCTAAAACCTATGGATCTGCCTAGCCTGAACCATACTAAAAAGGTTCCCAATGAATACAGAACAGGATAAAGTCATCATAAGATCTAAACACTTCACAGTTACACATACAATGTTCAAAAGACTAGGTCATTTTTAAGGCCCTTGACTGGCCACCAGATGATGAATGATGTGCAGCTGAAGGCAGGATTAAGTCCCAAGTAGGCTATGAATGACTAAAGTGGGATGTAAACATGTCAGCAGTGTGCTATGCACTTCCTACCTGGTACCATTTTTTGTAGTCTTCTCTATCAATTCAGGAGGTGCAAAAGAAGGAAACACTGGACCAAATTGGTTTTGGCCTAATTCTACAGGAAGCAAAAAGGCTCAGCTCCTCCCCACAGGGTCAGCACTTCATTCCTCCCATCTGTCCCTGGATTTGTGCCAGCAGGACAAAACACAAAACACAAGGCAGAGACTGTCCCCCTGTACTGGGCACTGGTGAGGCCACAACTCGAGTTGTGCGTCCAGTTCTGGGCCACTCACGACAAAAAAGGCATCAAGGTGCTGGAGAGAGCCCAGAGAAGGGAACGGAGCTGCTAAAGGATCTAGAGAGTAAATCCTACAAGGAGCAGCTGAGGGAGCTGAGGGTGTTCAGCCTGGAGAAAAGGAAGCTCAGAGGAGACCTTGTCACTCTCTACAACTCCCTGAAGGAGGTTGTAGCCAGGTGAGGGTCAGCTTCTTTTCCCAGGCAACAAGCAAAAAGAGGAACTGGCCTCAAGCTGTGCCAGGGGAAGTTTAGGTAGGACATCAGGAAGAATTTTTTCACTGAAAGGGTTGTCAGGCATTGGAAGGGGCTGCCCAGGGAGGTGGTGGAATCACCATATCTGGAAGTGTTCAAGAAACAACTGGATGTTGCACTCAGTGCTCCGGTCTAGTTGACAAGATGGTGTTCAGTCAAAGGCTGGACTCGATGATCTTGGAGGTCTTTTCCAAATGATTCCGTGAAATGGGTGAAAAAGACGACTATGGAATTACAGTGAGGTGTTTTGGCTTGCTATGGAGCTCTGTCTTCTGAAGACCATGGTATTCATACCCATGATTTCTTTGAGTTTTTCAGTTGTGGTAGGACAAAATTTTTTCATTTATAAAATCATGATCTGCCAGTTCTTTTGACATCACTGCAGGAAAGTCTGACACGGACAGCCTGAAGTCTTTTTCCTCAAGTTTACTATGCAATCACATGGTAGTTATTGGCTGTCACAAGAACGTAATTTTTTTTAATTTTTTAACTAAAGAAATGTAATTTTTAAAATGCCACACAGTGAATCTGCCAAGTCAAAATATTCAATTAAAACCCTTCTGATTTTTGAAAAGGCCCAAAGCTGTCAAAATTACTAATAAATTGAACAAAAAGAAGTCTGTGACAAAAGCTTGCTATACAAGGAGGTAGCACATCTGGCACAAACTACAGAGACCAATTGTGCAAAGGCTTTATGTGTGCCAGGAGCCTGGAAACACAGAAAAAAAAAAGGTAAAAGCCTTAAATAGTTTACAAGGGCTTCCTTCATGGGGATCACCGTAAGGAATCTCAGGATAGAAAAGTTTTCCTCCACAAAAGAAAAAAAGAAAAAAAAGGTGCCAGTACCCCAGACAGACAGAGCATCCAGGGAGGCTTGTATTTGATTTTACTTACTTGTCAGCTATGACAAAACAGAAGTAATTTTTAAGGGTCATGTCAGTTGGTAACCTCTTGTTCTAGGAGACCAGATTAAATCTTCCCCAAGGTTAAGGATGCTGTTGAGTTTGAACTGTAATTAAAGGCAATGGGCCAACTGTCTCACTTTGAAGTCAACTAAATAACAGGAGGTACAAATCTGGTCCTTTAGCATACGAATAAACCCCTTTTCTCTGATAACTAGAGCCAGGGTACAGCATATGCACACCAGTACCCTTACTGATTCAAAACCAGAGGGTTGTTCCATAATCAAAAGAAGAGAAATAAACATTTTAGGTCCAGTGCTCAAAAGTGCTGAATATTGAACCAGATATTCAGAAAGAATGAAATCCAGAGTTTTATCAGTAGAAAAGGAATTTAACTACAGATTACTAATATTATATACATTCTTTTCTCATTTTCCTATGGCTGGAAACAGTCTGGAACCTTGTCTAGGTTTCCCCAAAGAGGTAAAAAGAGTATTTCATAACTCTGCCTAAGTTAATTCCTAGCTAACCCAGTACAGGTTTTTCCAGCTTCACTAAACATTCATTCCTTTGTTCCTTATTCACTTCTCATGTATCATCTGTCTTTCAAAAAAATGCACAAAGCTTTCTGTCAGTCAAGAAAGGTAGTACTGGTACCTGATGTTTCCAAACATTCATTTGGCAAATAAAGAAGAAATGGGGATAACAGCTACTTTATCCAGATAAAACTGTTATCTGTTAATAAGTTCCAGTAAAGAAATCAACAACACCTAGATTTTATGGACATAACTGATACAGACATTAGTCCCACTGAGGAGAAGGACAATGTCCTGAAAATGTTACTTATATGAGAAATGGTGGTGGGTGTTTTCCCCCCTCCACTCCCAAGATATATTCTGGCGTTTTTTTCCTTAAAAGTAGGACACAGAGGGGTGCTGACCTCTCCACCAGAAAGCAGAGTCATTTTGCCATCTGCAGGGAAAACCCAAGCCCCATATGGTGAGGACCTGCTTTCTTTTCTATATTCAAGATTAGCAAAAAGATTGGCTAAGAAATTTGTTTGTAAACTTAGAAATATAGGGCCCCACACATATCCAATATCTGAGAATAAGGCAGAAAGCATCTCTGCAGACTTTTATACACAAACATACAACAGTTTTCAAGGTTCATTAATAAAATGAAGACCAAGTTACGTATTCAGAAAAATTACTTCTACACAGGGCTAAGTTTACTGAAAAATAGCATTTTTTTGCTACACTGATGGTGAAAGAGTGGGGTTAGATTGAGGTGCTTGCTAAAGATAACTCTGAAGAAGTATCACACTTAGAACTCAGACTGATTGCAGAAAAGGTGTTTTATCAACTGCTCCCTTTATGAATAAATATGAAACTACCAGGAAAATGTTTAAACAGGTGTAATCATCACTGCATATGAAAATTGAGTTTGGCGGCTGTAAGGAATCTTAACACGGTTAAGAAAGAATGAAAGCAATGTAAAACTGTGATCACAGCCGATTATGTATGTATCATGCAAAACAGGAATGTTGTCATAGCAGCTATAAAAATGTCAGTGAAAACTGAACTACTATTACCAGGTTGTAAATGAAATGAAAAATGCAAAAGGAATATGTGAATGAATACATTGAGGGAAATGTTATTTCTTTCCTGATAGATAAACAAGCAAAAATAAATAAATTCTCGTGAAATGGAGTAATTTGTGTGAACAAATATGCATAGATAACAATTGCAGGAGGCCACATATGCACGGTACAACTGGATAAAATTATTAAGATTTTGGATAAGTAATTTTCCAGCCTTAGAAAGGAAGGAACAGTAAAAATGTAATGTTTTGAAACCAGTTTCAAAGTAAGAAACCAATTAAGTAATAGATTATATTAAAGGCCAATGTTGTTTTATACTAAAGGGAGTTGCTTCTGTTTGTTAGCAATGGCAACTTGGCTTTCAGGACAATTACACTGGTAAAAAGTGTGACTTGTAAAACGAAACACTTCTAGCCTTAAATACATTATACTAATTACAACATTTAATTACTTGTACAACTGGTTAATACTAAAAGTAATGAACACAAAAATACCAAATCAGGGCTTAGAGTTGGACAAAACACCAGGGGGACCTTATTGACATGAGCAGATCCCTCTGCCCAAGAGCCCGAGCCAGCAGCAACCTCCACCTGGGCAAAGTCTCCTGCAGCAGCACCAACAGGGCTCCAGCCATCCCACAGCACTTTCATTCCCTGGGATTAAGGCTCTCATGGGCATGTGGAGACATCATGTATGTTCTTCATCTCTTAAGGTAAGTACAATTTGCTTTTTAAAAAAAAAAAATTAGTGTTTGACACTGTAAAATGAAAGTCTAGTACATATTCTTTATTAAAGCAAGTCCACGTAGAACTGGATACTGAAGCAAGCTCTGAGTAAATATATGAAGGTTGTACCTTCATTTCTGCATTAAAAGAGCAATTATTTGGAATATGATTTACAAACATCGAAGTTAAAAAAACATTTCTGAGTTCCTAATGTGTCCATAATTAATTCACACATTCAGCTGTTGAGTTCAGAAATATGTTCCTGTTGATAATTTGCAAGTAATGCTTCAAAACCAATCTGGCACATTTTTATTTGCCTTAATGCCTGAAAGCTATTACCAAGATAGTGCTTTACAATGTCATCATCATTGCTATGATGTACACGCTTTAACTAACAGCAGTGCTTAGACCTGAAGAGTTCCCCTCAAGAACTGAACAGTTTTGTCCCAGTACACAAAGTCATGACAGTATGTTACCAAACAGAATTACAGAACCATTCAGATCAGAAAAGACCTCCAAGATCATTGAGTCCAACCTTTGACTGATCACCTTGTCAACTAGACTGCACCACTAAGTGCCACATCTCATCATTTCTAGAACATGAATAGCACCCTTAAACTTTAAATCAGTTGGAATTCAAGTATTGTGTGAAACAAAATGTGCAGGAAAAAAAGAGGAATTTTACAAGAATTAAAGATGCCCTTCTTCCAATATTGACAACATTTATTTCACATAAAATAAAACATGTTTTATTATAAGAGAGATTCTGAAAAGTGTTAGCTGTCTTCAACTCGATGAGAAACAGGAACAAAGTGCTTCACCAGATCAGGCCTGAGTATCAGAAATGCTTCCCATCCTCATCAGAAGAGACTACCCAGGGCTAGTCTCTTTACAGGTATAAAAGTCATTTCTGCAAAAATGATGCTTACCTACATCCTTGTCACACAGCCATGCACTCAGAATCTACTGTGACGGGGGAAATTCAAGATCATCCAAAATGAGACTGAATTTTTATTCGTATAATATATAAATTAGCAATTTTGTTAAGACCAGAATTTTTGAAAACTATGAAACATAAATCAAAAGAAAAAACTGTTTGCTTCAATTTTTAAACAGAAGAGGAAAACATAACTGCGAATATATGAATTTATGCTTGATTTTGAACCTCAAAATTCTCAACCCCTTCGCCCCTGTGCTGTTTTCATCTTAGTGATTGAGCTTGGTGTCAACTGCTAATTCTTCCAAACATAAAATCAATCTTCGAAATTGCTGCTTTTTAGAAAATCATTTCTGTAGTTATTAATTCAGTTTGGCCTCTTATGAGCACCCAACTGAATTCATCATTTTTAAATATTACGTTATTTTAAAATGTTAACAAAATAACAAACCTATAGGTGGTCATTTTTTTGTTTAGAACACTCGTATGCATTTGAAAGAAATGTAACTGTGTATGGATGCTTCCCCTCCTCTTTGTGTTTAAGTCTGGCAGAGTGTTTCCAGAACTTGAAACATGATCTCCAAGGGCAGAAAGGTAATTAAGATCCTTGGGAGTCCTGCGCTACATACGATGTATGATATGTCATGGCTTAGGGCAGTACTCCGAAAACTTTCCCTATTCCTCCACAGTGCTTAACTTGCTTGCCCCCATCACATCAAACAGAGAGGTTTTTGTCCAGGCTGCAGTTCAAGAACCAGGCCATGGAACAATCTCACTGCGACTTCTGGAAGCTTTCCCTTCAGCACTCCCTTTCGTCCCCAGTGGCTCCCAAAGCACAGACAGGGCCTCATGCTTCACACACTGGGGCCTCATCGCACACACTGCAGCACATCCAGCCTGGCCCCTTCCTCCCTCGCTGTTCACCAATGTTCATACGAGAACCTGGACTGGGAGCACTGGCAATTGCACAGGTAAGGACAGGAGCAGCACCAGGGCAGAGCTCTGCTGAGCTCCGAGGACTCAGACAGCCTCCCATGACCCCATTAACGTTTGCACTCCTTCGGAGCCAGAAAGAATGTTAGAGCAATCCCAGTGTTAGAGCACAAACCAGGAATCATTATTTTCCCCGTTCTAGCACTAACTGAGCCCCACTTGAGTTTCCTGTTTGTGTTTATCAGGAAAGAATGGGAGAAAGAAGGGTTGGGACAGTTGCTCATCTTCTTTGAATAGAAAACATCCCCCATCTAATAGAGATAAAGAGAAGTACTGCTATGGCCATTTCTCTTATCCAAACAGCTGAGAACTCCAGCAGGGATCCAAATGTGCTTCCCCTTGATCCTGAGTGAACTGACCCACTTGGAGAACAAGTCTGTGGAATTTTGTGCACCCTGAAAAATATTAATTAGGGCACTCAGCCTGGCTGTGGGAATAGCACAGCTGTAAAAACCCAACAGGAAAACCCTGGGCGTAATCCTTATGTCCCTGTGCAGGGCTCTGAGCGGGTTTCCCTCGGCAGTGCACGATGGGAGCAGTCACTGCTCATCTGCCATGGGGACTCAGCGGTGACCCCGTGATGGAGGCTGAAGTTCCATGGCTCCCCCAGCCACTGGGGAGAGGCTGCACTGACAGATTTCCACACTTCTGGCTGCTTCCATGGCTGCTCAGTGCCCCCCGTAGAGCCCACGGCCGTGAACGCCCATCCTCCCCTGCATCTAATAGAGACGGTACATCAGAGGCAGTGGTAGGTGGGGAGATGAGGGGGAGAAGCTTTAAACATTGCCAGGTCAGCGCAACAGGAGGTAAGCAAGTACAGAGGCTGCAAGAACTACTGAAAGTTTTTGATATAGTCCCAGGTGGACTCCCCAATGCCTGTAAATGTTTCAAAGGGGGATCCCCTTTCTGTGGGCATGGAAATGTTTCAAAGGAGCCCCAATCGGTGCAATGTTTCAAAGACCACTGCTCTCTAAAAATTCCAACCAGAACAGCCCCCCTTCCACCAGCTGAAAAGCTTCCTAAACAGATTCCTTCCTGGCTAACCCCAGCTGAGGAGGTCTGTTCTGCTGCACAGAGCCCTTCTACTGGCCCCAGTGAAACAAACATCTCCCGTTTCCCTTCTCTGGGGATGTATCCAGCCTGCTCCTTCCCTGGGGACCCCATGCAGGACCCAATGTGCCTCTGTGTTTGTGCACAGGATATGAAGGGCTGGAGCGCGGAAGGGTAATTTTTCAAAGCAGTGTGTGGGAGTAGCACTGGAAATTCCCTGCATATGCTTTGAAAAAAATAAACCCCCCTACCTCCATGAATTATGAACAGGGCCTCTGACTCCAGGCTGAGGAGCTGAGAGGTTGAAGAGGGAGGCACAGCCAACTCAACTGGAAGCAATTTTTAAGACTATGATGTCAAATAATTTAATTCTTTAATCATATTATGGACACTCACACTTAACAGGTATAGCTGCTACAGAGCAGGGATTCCTTTGTTGACAGCCACTTGAGCAGAATAAAATTGTAAGCAAGTTCTTAGGATATCTCAACTATTGATTTTGTGTTTCTCAAAGTATGAGAAGAAAGTGCTGCTGAGAGGACTTGGATTACCAAAGCCAAGGGATTTTTTTACCTAAAAATTACATGTCAAGGCTAACTTCATTGTCTTGGCTCACCTCAAATTCAAAAGAGAGATAAAAATCTCTCCCTGGAAATGCTTATCCTAGTCAAACTCTTATCTTAGATTGGTATCAATCATTCATTTTCCCCAGACAGAATCTCAATGACTATATTAAACCAGACACCTTAACTTCAGACAGATACAAGTTCATTGAGATAATGCCAGCCCTAAGCTCCTGAGGACACACAGTCTGAGAGCAAGCTCCACCTGTCCCCCAAACCCCTGTATGTTCACCCTGCGATCTCAGTGTCCACCCAGCACTAACAAATCCTCCTCTGTCGATCTTATATTGACAATGACATTAAAAATCCCTGTGAAACAGACCCGGGATGCAGAAACAGCTCTACTGGCTTCTGTCTCTCATTGCCCATCTGGCTAGACTTGATCTAACACAGAGAAGGGAAACTCTTGCACCCCTTATTTTATAAGTGAGAAACCAGCCTGAGCAGTAAAAGGAGGCATGTCTCTCCTGAGGCCTGAACAAAGGAACAAGGCTCTCAGGCTGTGATCAAAGGGCACAGGAGCAAGCCCAAGAGGCAGTCCAACACTTTCCTTACTATTACCGACTCAGAACTACACAAATTAACACCAAAAATCTGCACAGCATTTATTACTGGAGAAATGGTGACATCTAGCCTCTTCTTTCCCCTTCAGTATTCCCCAGTAAAGAAAAAATACCAACAAATACAAGTGAGCAAACTCACTGGCAACACCTTTTCAGAAGCACTTGCATGTCCTGAAGGAGAGGGGGCCCAAGTGCCTTGTGAACCAAGATGCCCAGAGTGGGAGGAATCTTGGCTATTTCAGGTTTCTATACTGCTCTCTTTCCTAAATTGCACTATTAAAAGATGTGACGACCTGAACTTAATGAACATTCTCAGACTGTACCTCAGCAAAGTAACATGAAGACATGACACCACAAGGAATAATCACACATTTTCTTACCATGTCCTGGTATTTACAATGTCCTAGGTGTAGAGAACCAGGCCCACATGCACCTTTGTATTTTTATAGAGTTCTTCCAAATATGTATAATAACTTATGTACAGCTTCAAGGAAACAATGTTCCTTGAAACAGTTTTCATGAACAGCAGCACCACATTTTTCTCAGCCTACTACTCCTATTGTTTTCCAGTAGTACTAATAGTGAACCTTGTAAGGTCACGTAGATCATTCTGTATGATTCCAGACAGCACTCATTTGAGGACCCACATATATAAACTACATGCGTCAGTTAGTAGAATGAAAAAATGAAAAAATTATATCTTTCCAAAAGGAAAAATTATTTCCCTTTTAAATCAAGCAGAACCTTAACTCAGCATTTCAAGACCTTTGTATTTAAAAATCATTTGTTAGGTACTGGATCACAAATTAAGTTAAAACAAGTGCTAAGTTTGCCTAAGGACTTTTTTCTTAAAAAAAAAATCTAGGGGGGAGCTACATGAAATCACTACGGTCCAATTAATAAGGAACTCACTCTCCAAGCTTGCAAACAAGAGATTACATTAGCACCTGCTACAAAAGCAAACATTTTTAGATATCTTCATCTTAACCTGCTTGACATTACCTTAAAACTCCTGTCTGGGTCTTGGATGAAAATTATTGTGACTGACATGCATACTTTTCATTTGGGGGTTAGGGTTTGAAGACTGTCAGTCCACATTTCTCTCTCTTTCTGGTATTTATGCATAATCCATTTCAAAGCTAATAGGAGTTACAACTTGAATTGATGGGAGAATAATTTCCTAAATGTAAAATTGCTGAAGGAAAGCCATTAGGCTTATGGGAGATAAATGCTGCACATGAAGGTATGAGACACACAGAGAGCACTGTAGGGTCCTTGAAGAGTCTCACCCAACATATGCCTACAGAGGCATGTGCAAATAACTCCTTGTGGTCTGTGCATCAAAATAAACTGACCTCTTGGGCCAACACATATATTTATAACATCTGTACAGACAGGAAAAAACTTTTCTTTCTGTTCATCAGAAAAGCAATCATACAGCTGCAGCAGAAATACAACCCATCAGATCACAATAACGCTTTTACCAACTCCTGCAACAGGACTGTAGTAGAAGGCAGAAAGCAATGAATTTTAAAACACTTGTATGTCTGAAAAGTTGAACTTCCTGAAGTCCAGAATTGTTGGAAAAAGAAAAAAAACCCACTGAAATAACTCTCTAAATGTTTTGTTTTGACAATGTTCCGCAGGAATTCACCACACTTAGCTGGGAAAATGCTAGCAGTTACATCTATTCAATGTCATGACATACAAAATTGAAACATAATTGCTCCTAAGTGGTTGACAACTGGCAAGTACTTTTTACACAGATAGAGAGAAATTTATGCTATCAAATGGAAGATACTGTCAAAAGTTTGATTTTAATATAAATGAAAATGCTACATGAGGACTCAAAAGGATAAGGAAAAAAACCTCAGCAGTAACACTTTTACAACCACATATTTAAAAAGCGTTGAAGTGAAGAATCATTACATCAAAATCATTTTCCTTGAAAAATAAAAAAATAAATTACAGCATGAATATTAACAAGTTATTCGAATAGTGAATTTCAAAGAGTAGCAAAAATAAGCAGCCAATGAGTGGCCTAGTGTAAAGAATGTCTTACCAATCATATGGTTAGCGACATGGATTTGTATCTCTCTCTCATTCTCAAAGGTCATCTGGCACTTGATGCATTGATAGGTCTTTTTCTGTTTAATAACCAAAAAGAGATTAGAGAAAACTGCACTGTAGCATAAGGCAAGTGTGATCATGAATATAGCATGTTACATGCTTCAAATTTCCTCCACTGAGGTCTGTTTTGCTTATATATCCCCAGGTCAGGCTTTTCTGGGACCATAAACACAATCTCTAATTAACAACCTGCTTTAGGAAAAAAATTTAATTTCAACTTAAAAAATTTCAAATTACAGTACTTGAAAATCTGACTGAGAACTGGAGCCATAATGAGATTGCTTCTGTCATTTAACCCATTGCAGTAAAATTCCCCCAGAGTGAAATAAAAGACAGAAAAATAACTGTTTTCAGAATAAGATCAACTTTCTCAAAAAAATTCCACCTTTCATTAAACTCAAAACACAGTAGGTAAAGCACCTACAGTTACATGGGGAAGTGAAAAAAAATTGCATTTTTTATTGGTCTCCCATCAGAAATCCTGGAAAAATTGCATTACCACAAAAGAAGTGTTTCCTAGCACAATCTGTTTATATTTTCTCCATCTCAAAGTCATACCAGGGAGGCCTAGCTGCAGAAGTCCGGAGACAGTGTGAAGAAGCAATTATATGAACCATTTATTCAAACAGGGAAAATGGGGTTTGCACTCAGATTGACAGTGGTACGTGTACTTCTGCAACATGACAGGAAAAAAATCCATGAAACCATTTGCAGAAATTAAAATGCATGTTGACAAGTTAGACATCCAAGTCAGAAAAAAAAAAAAAGCAAACCCACAAAAACCATGAAGGCTAAGCTTTTGTACACTTGCAAAAACTCTCATTTCCCAAAGCAGGAGTACGGTGCTTTGGTCTAATGTACAGTTCATTTACTGCATGGGAATATGCTATCTAAATAGACATCTTCTGATATGTAATTTAGAAAAATTGGTCCTCTTGTGCCTCCTTCTTTCTGGAGAATAATTCCTACTGCAACACTTGCCACTAGGCAGGAGCAGGAGCCTGCAGTTCATAACCTTACGGCTCGAGCTGATGGCAGCAGAACACACATGACATCTCAGCACACTGGCCACAGGCTCAGTTAGCTGAGTAATGGATGAGAACCCCAAGCCAACAGCACCAAGAAACCCAACTCAGTAAGCAACACCCTCTGAACTTTTTTGAAGGAAAACATTTTGTGGGTATTTTTGGTGTACTTTTAGATGCACATGACTTTTTCATACAGCCTGCACCGCACACCCACGTATAGAATCTCATTTTTAGGACAGCAGTAATAAGTCAGAAGTTTTGAGTTAGACAGAGGAGTTGCTGTCACCCCCTCTGTGCATGGGATCCAATTTCCTTGAGTACCTGCTGAGGAAAGAACAAATTAGGTGCTGCCGAGAGCTTCTTAACTACTTCCCGTGTCATCAATGGCAACAAGTTAGCCTGCTGGAGGTTAATGAACATGCTGTAATACCATAATAACAAATGCACCAGTCTATGGATGTTATGTGTATTCCATGAATTCTGTACGCAGTGTGTGTTTGCACATAGGCAGGGCTTTCTAGGCTAAAATAACAATGGGTGATTAACATGATAATAGGCAGAAGGCTATACTCCATTGGCCAAAAGCTGACACAGCCAACCACATAAAAGGAAATAGTTTGGATTGGCTAGTTATCCCTAGGCAGCTCAAGAAAGTATCCTCCTGGAGTCCATTCGGAAATCAAGGCTGTTAATGGAAAAGCAGCTGGATTTCTGCAGCACTCTTTCTGGGGAATCTATTCTGGCAGACAAGCACAGCACACATACGTACACATGACCTCTCAAACACACTGGCATACACATGCTGAGGGCTCCTAACTTTAAAAACAAAACAAAACACAAAAACCTTGGAAGAGAAAAATGGGATTGGGCAGTGACTGATTCATGTGGTCACATTTAAAACTTGAAACCTTCCTCTTCTTTAAAACTTCAAAGCTAAGTTTTGTGCCTTGTCCAACACTTATCTCCGTTATGAGGGTTCCCTAAGTAACTAGTTAAAGAGGACAATATTTCAGCCTGACTCTATTTCAAACCTTTAAAGTTATATTAAACACAGACAAATGAATCATTTTTTTAATTGATTCGGTGCTTCTGAAAGCTACTTGCTAACAGATCTGGAGACAGCATGTCTTGGTTTATCCAGTGCAAACTCCTCCACAGCATTTCACAAACTTATAAAACACCCTGCTTGGCATGACCACCCCTCAAAGAAGATGAGAGATTTCAGTATTCCTCTGAGTATTTTACCTTCAGCCTCAACTGAGATCCATGTATGCAAAAGAACATCTCAACCAAGGTGATGCCTCCGGTGACAGGGCACCCCACTTGATATGGAGTGAGGTTAATAAACAGCCTCATACAGGTCTCACAATAACTACAGCCAGATTAGCACCCAAATGTACACGCAAGAGGAGGAGGAGCTGATTTTTGGCTCATTGATAACCGTCTTTAAAAGAATGTCACAAAACATACTTTTATCAGTAAATGGGAAGCATTAGTTTTAATAAAAGGCTGTATTAGTTGTGGTACCAAATATGGTCTTCTACTACCATTTTTCCACTTCATGAACATTATTAATAGATCAGTTATCCTTTTCTAAAGTTTTATCTTCACAAGTCATGACAACAAAGATGCCCATACTGAGGAGTGTGGTGATGGCATCTAGATGACAGAAGAGACCAGATGAGCAGGCCTTCAGCTGAGAGCTCAACCCCTATTAAATCAAGATATTTAATTCTAGTCTTGGCACAAAATCGTAGTAATAACAAGAGAGGGTTCTGTTTTCTTTTCTGAAGTATCTATTGTTCTCCTGGGTTTTCCAGACTATCCTCCTTTAAATCTGGAAATGGTTTCCTGTTCTACAAAGAAAATATTCCTCCATTCAAGTGGATTTACAAGGGAAGAGAAGGGGTGTGGGGGAGAACAAAGAGAAGGAATTGAGTTCAAGAAAGTGTGCAGGAGAAAAGGAACTGAGTAAAGGAACACAATAGGGTTCATTCTTCCAACTTTCTATGCTGCCTCCTTTGCTTCTTCAGTCCAAATAACCTAGGTGGGCTAAAAATAGCAACACCATTCAAGATGAAAACTTAACTGAAGTCTAAGCATTTGTTATTGTCAACATTAAACAAGCACTTTTCATGATACCTGTGGTACAAAATAACGATAAATCTGTATAAAAGAGAAAGAACTGCTTGAAATGTGACTGTGTCCAGTATTGGGAAATGAGAAATCTCAATACTAAACAACTAGTTATGATTCTCAAGATATGCATATTCCTCTAGAAAGGATGTGAAAAGGAATTAATAAAATGTATTCAAAACTGAAGGTGCCATGTACAGAAATAAGTTCAGAAAAATAGGAAAGCATTACCTCTGATGAGATCTTAATAGAATGAAAAATGGTCTTGAATTATACATGTGTCAGATACTGAATGGTACCTCTACTAGTGATGCTCATCTGAAAAAAAAACTTTTTAATCCTATCCAAACAGAAGAGCTCATGTAAAACTATAAGAATTAAACACAAATTGATGTTAGAGCAATCTTTTATTACTAAGATGTATTTTATTTATTCCTCCTAGTGATGCTTCTTACAGAAGACTATTGACTTCAATTAAAATCTCCTAAAAGCAAATCCTCCAAAGTGGCTGTTGCCATATGCACAAGGCAAAAACTTTGCCTGCCTGGGAATCTATCTTATTGACCAACATGACTGGATCCTATGCAGGCATCCAGTAACAAAAGTGATCAATTCCCAGATATTTCTTCCTGTTTCTTTGCCATTCTAAAATGTATGAGGAAGACACAATGCAGCAGGATTTTCAAGAATTATGTCTTTTCTTCTTTCATTCTTATGGATAAAAAAGAACCAAACTCCAAAACTGCCAAGCAATTCTGAGTGGTTTTCAATACTCATTTAGCTGTCTCCAACTGATTTTCAAAATAAAATCTCAAATAATTCAATAGTAAAAAATCAAACCAAAATACAACAAAGTAGTCATACTTTCTTTGTGGTTCTATATCCACTTGCACATATACATAAACTTAAATAAAAAAATAAAAAGGAATTGTTCAGTTTCTCATGCTCTCTTTTTTTCTTCCTGAATATTCTTTATTCATCAAGGGCTAATATTTATTTTCTTCCTTTCTAAAAATCTAATCTACCTATATTTTCCTTCTGACTGTACCTCATCCTAATCTTCAACTGTTTTTCCATTTAAGAAAGAAAAATCAATAAGGTGTTTGAAAAAAGAAATGTAGAAGTGCTCAAGAAGTGGAGAGAAGTAGCTCTTCTCTGGACATGTGCAGATTACATGCACTGTGTGCTAAACAATACTCCAGCAAAGTGGTATTTTACCTGTGCACAGCACATTACAAGATGACAAGAGAGATCATGTTCAACTTGCTTAGCTCTGCTATGAAGCCAATGAAGTTAAGTAAATGCTGTTCTTGAAATACAGAGATATATCACCATTTAAAAGACAGTATAATTCTTTGAAAATCCCTGTACCAGGCAGACACAAAGGGCACTCATTGCCTTAAGAAACCTGAGTGAAACACCAATAGTTTTCAAGTGAACTGATATCAGAATTCAGGTCTTGTACCTATAATGAAGGCTAAGATAATGAATCATTCCTAATAACAATATATCTGTTCCTGGGATGCATACCACAAAGGTCTCTGATATTAGCATATGTGCAGGCCATAGACACAGGTTGAAGGTACCATTTGCCATCGTCACAAATGCTACTTTTCATTATCTTCTTCAAAGGAGCTCAGAACTTTCCTCATGGGATGAAATCCAAAGCATTTACCTTTTTGAAGAGCTTAAAACTTTCCCTGAGTGAACAAGTACGGAGGCTGTCACTGAATAGAAAGTGTTAAAGCAAGAAATAAGACAGAAAATGGCAATGTGTCCTGCTAGCTCATAGGAAGGAAAAGGTAATACTGTAGGCTACAGGCATAGCAATATGAATTAGTCCTACCTAAGATAACAGAGGTGTTTTTAAAGAATTTAGAAGGAAATAAAGGCCTGAGGAGGAGAAGGAAGGACAATGACCTAGCAAGAGCCTCAGCTGAACTCTCAGAAGGTATCACACCAAAGGAGGGATATTTCCATTTCTTATTCTTCTGCAAAATTAGGTGTGTGTGCCTGGAGGCTTAGTCACAAATTCACCACACCCAGAGGGAAAAATATCCAGTTGTTTTACTAACAGAGAAAAAAAAATATAAACGAAATTAAACTTTCTGTGGGATTGTCTCAGGAGCCTGGGTCAGGGCACTGAGGCAGTGCCAGTGTGTCCCTGCACAGCCAAGCTCAGCCAGAGCTGACATGTCCTGCCGGGACACAGCCTGCACCAGCTCTGCTGGAAGCATCTCAGCCTACATCCTCAGCACATACTTAGGGTCTCCTTTTACTTACTGAGCCTCTGGTGTTCTAGTTGAATGGTATTTTCAGGTTCTTTTAATTCAGTAAGATGTGTTTATGGGTGCTTTAATTAGCAGATTGACATAAACAGGCATCTACGGCTGGAATTATTCATTAGGAGTTGGGTGCCTAATTTCCTTAGATACTTTTGAAAATCTCACCCCATCATGTTTAATTAAAAATGTCAGATGATATCAATACTCAGATGTGTCTGCTGTTGGTCTCCTGAGAAGATTTCCAAAATCCACTTCTCATTCCATCTGTTCCTGACAGAGGAAGGACTGACTTGGCCCATTCTTGAACCAAAACGTCAACAAATAATTTTAAAAGACTATAAACTGCAAATGATATTAATCTCCTGAGTAGCCTTCTGGAACCTTACTTGGATCTGCATGTTCCCAAATAACTTGTAAGCAAAGAAATGGGAAAGCAGGCTATCTGTGAACAGTCAAGGACAGCACACTTATATGTAATCTGCATTAGACAACAATGTCCAGATTTGCTAAGAAAATTAAACTTACCAAAGGGCCATGAAGCAGGTTCTTTTAAAATCATACACACGTACATGCATGCACACATGTATGCACACAGACATCCAAATAACCTCAAACCATTCGCTCTGACAGACATCCATAAGGACAAGCTCTTTAGCATAGTAATTTGTTTTAGGTGAGAATTTGGGGAGTAGGGTGGAATTCACTATATTTTTCCTCAGGAGTTTCTTCATCCTTCTGCTCATTTTTATTTCCCTAGTAAAAAATAATCTCCTTCCTCATATACAACAGATTAGATTTTTTTTTGTTGTTTTGGGTACTCAGCATCTCCTTTTCTCATTACATTGCCCCAGCTTTTTCAGATCTGCCAGTTCAGTAGAATCGGAGCTCATGGACAAACTCAACCTCCACTGTTCAAGTGTTTTAGCTTTTTGTTGCTAAATCTAGGGCAGTTCTATGGTAAAAAATCTGATGTGCTGCCACTAGGAATCAAGGACCCTGCGAGGCTGAACAACTTTTAATTTTTCTATGTGCATCACTCTGTCTTTACTCCTGTTTTGTTGGGT
Organism: Corapipo altera; assembly: GCF_003945725.1. NCBI lineage: Eukaryota > Metazoa > Chordata > Aves > Passeriformes > Pipridae > Corapipo > Corapipo altera. The sequence continues at coordinate 2,209,348 of NW_020884894.1, read as the reverse complement.
TTTTTACTAGCACAAGTAATTTGATAAAGTAACAGTGTGACAGTTTAAAAAAAAACCAAACAGATCAGTTCTCACATTGAAGGTCTACATTTCATCCTTCAAACATTTTAAGTTCAGCAGTACTTACTCTGGGAACAGGGGACGTCTGGGTACCTTTCCTTTGGCCACTAGTCTCAGGCGTCAGGTCTCGGTGGTCTACCTGAATGTGGCTCTCTAGGTCTTCAGCACTTTCAAATTTGACACTACACTCTGGACACCTCAGACTGCCACATGGCCTCTCGTTCACCTCCTGTGGAGTCAAGCCCGAAGACTGTCCATTCGTGCTCCTGGTCATGCACCCAGCACACAGGCCATAGGGAAGGCCGTTCACATCCAACTTTACCAAGTCCTGCTTATTCCGGAACTCCTTCAAGCACAATGCACACTTGTAGAGTTTTTGCAAGGCCTGGCCGTTGGGTGACGAGGTTGCAGAGTTTCCTGCCAATTTCTGCATATGGAATGTCCCATGAATTTTCAGCTCAAGGGTGGAGGTGACTGTCTGCATGCAGACAACACAGCGAAACCCGGTGAGGGAGTTTCTGAGATCTGGATGCATCTGGCAGTGCTCAATAAATTCCTCCTCGCTCTGTAGCGGCATTTTGCAGATCCGACATGTCCCTGTATCCAAACTCTTGCTGTGAGTGACTTTGTGCTCCGTCAGGGTCAGGAGTGATGGGAAACGTTCCCCACAGATGGGGCACATGTAGTGCTTAGCTGGGCCTCGATGGGTCTGCATGTGCTCTCTCAGGCCATTTTCCGAGAAAAAGGTCCTTGAGCAGATATTACACTTATGGCTACCTTTGATGAATTCTGCTTTCTTCCTAGAACAGTCATCCTCCCCAGGCCTGATGTTATGATCTCTCAAACGATGGTTCTGCAAGAGGACCTCCATAGTGTAGGCAGCCCCACAAATGTCACAGCCATACATGGGCTCAGAAGCATCTACATCATCCTCACTGGCTTCATGACTATTGGAAGTATCTGGATTCTTCATCAACATGTTCTGGATATCTGCCCCTTCTGTCTTCTTATTTGTTGGGGTCATGCCATTAGCTGTACCATTCTCAGCGCTCGCATCAAAAACACAATGTTTTTCCCGCAAGTGCTTTTCAAGTAAGATGATGGCATGAAAAGCTTTACTACAAAACTTGCAGTTGTATTTTTTGCTGTGGGTTGTGATGTGGCACTGCAGTTCTACTTCTGTGCTAAAGGTCTCACCACAGAAGATGCATTTGTGAGACTTGGATGGATTTCCCAAGTGACTATGCTTCACATGGATCTGGAGATCCACCTCCTTCCTAAAATCCCAGTTACAGGCTGTGCAACGATACATCTTCTTTTCATTGCTGTGCTTAACTGCCAGATGCACTTGGATAGATACCTTGGAATCAAAAACTTCTTGGCAAAGGGTGCAGTGATACAACACAAAAGTATGCATGTCCAACAAATGCTTCTGCAAATCATCCACTGAAGAAAACTGTTTGTCACAGCTCTCACACACATAATGAGTTGAAGTTGTCATGTAATGTACAGTGAGATGTTGCAGAAGAGACTCCTGGGAATCAAAGTCTTCTTTACACTGAGGGCAAGACTGTTTCCTCAACAGCAACTCCAAATGCAACTTTAAATGGGTTTGAAAACTTTCAAAATTTGAGAACTTTAGATCACACTGATTACATGGGTATTCACCATTAGACACTGAGTTTACGCTAGCAGAAAGCCGCTGCCTTTTAGGGGATGAGACTTCAACATCAGAAGAAACTGGACTCTGCTCTGCTTTTGACTTCTTATTGTGTGCCAGAGGAATGTTCTTGTGGTTTTCTTTAATATGCTTTGTAAGCTTCAGGATGGAGCCAAAAATGGGGGAGTTTGTGCAATAAGGGCATGAATAAACTTCCATAAAAGACTGTGTTGGCTGAATGACAGGGGAATCCAATTTTGAATTTCCTACATTGCAGTGAGTCTGCTGAATGTGCTCAGTCAAGGTTGCTTCGGTCAGAAAGCCCATGGAGCACTGGTTACAGAAGAAAGCATTGTTGCCATCTTGAGTGGTAGCGTTTGGGCCACAGTGAGTAATACGGATGTGCTCCTGTAAGCTATTGATATCTGCAAACATCTCCGGGCAGTAATTACAATGGAAGGCAGAAATGTTGCTAAACTGCATCATGGGATAGGCATGGTTCTTGTGCACTTTTCTCACGTGTTCATTCAAGTTGTACAGTGTAGGCATGGAATCAAGGCAGATCTGGCACGTGTGGCTTTGCTGAGGTTTGTCTGCATGAATGGTCTTCAGATGGATCTCCAGAACAGCAAGGCTGTTGAAATCGCGCTTCGAGCAGTACGGGCAGCTGTAAGTAACTTTAGACCAGTTCTGGCCTTCCTCTCTGTCAACAGACCTGGTTTTCTTCTGTCCTCTCAAAGGCTTTAAGGTCGAATCTGGGGTGGAACCTCTTTCCACCGATGCGCTGGAGTCGGGCGTTGCACTGCTCATGGACGCAACACTCCCCAAGACTGGGTCAGGGCTGATGCTGTGATTGCTGGAGTCAGGTTGTCTGTGGCTGTCCAAGTGGCAATAGACTTCCTCCACTGAAGAAAACTGCTCCGGGCACATAGGGCACTTGTGTTTTTTGTTGGCATGGGCTTGATGAATGTGTGAGAGCAGCGAGTTTTCATCTACAAATACTTCAGGGCAATGAATACACTGCAAATCGGCCTTCTCGGAAAGCTGTGGGTGGCGCGTCATTACGTGCTTCTCCAAATCTTCAGTCTGACTGAATGTCTCTTCACAGTAATCACACATAAAATCATCCTTCTTCACCTCTTTCTCAGTCTTTGCCATATGTTCCTTGTTCTTTTTATGAGCTTGCATGTGACTCTGCAATGAGCTGGTAGATGAAAACCCACGTTTACAAACAGTACACTTGAACGGTTTGCTGGAGCTGTGGGTTTTCAGGTGAATTTTGAGGTGGTCGCTGCGAGAGAACGCAGCCTCGCATTCGTGGCAATGGTACTTTTTATCCCCTGTGTGAAGCTTTATGTGGCGATCCCTACTTCTCTTGTGCTTAAAAAGCCGGCTACAGTAGGTGCATTTGAAAGGTAGTTTGTCACTGTGGATCTGCTCGTGCCTTTTAAGGTAGCTCAGGCGAATGAAGGACTTATCACAAAACTGACACGGATATGGCAGGCCAGTCCCCCCTTCCTCCTCCCCGATGCCGAGATCACACCCATCTCCTATCATCTGAGTGGGTGATGCAACATCTTTGCTGGAGGGAGATGAAGCCACCCAGGAGAGTTGTGGGTCGTCATCACCATCTGTAATGGGAAAGCAGAAAGGAGATTAAAAACAATTCCCAGTGCATCTGTGAAATAAGGACAAAGCTCTCAACAACACTATGGGCTTCTGCTACTACAGCATTAAAAAAAAAATTCAACTCAAAAACCCCCCAAAAAACCCTCTTGAATTTCAAAGGAGGTTTGAGAAGGAGATATAAAAATATATTTGTACACATAATTCACAAATATGCCAACACCTAGTGTTAATAAAAAGCGTTTTTCTTTAGCAAGTTTAACACCTGCTTACTGTATTGTAAAGCAATAAACAATGAATAAAGAAAGCAAAACACAATGTGCAACGAAGCAATACAAACATTTCGAAAAGCTACAGTGTTAAGTGATCACCTGTGAATTTGTGGGTCTTTTAAATGCTACATCAAGATGATTTTAAGTAATGCCTCCATTAAACAAAATCCTTCAATTCTGTCTCAAAACTGTAACAGAATTAAAGGCTGCTAAAAGGCAGAGTCGAACATGTAGGTGAAATAAAAGCGTAAGATTTGAAGCAGCTGAACAAAATCAGAGAATAGATGTGCACCATTACCACGTTCGCTTGTATAAGAGGTAATGTTGCCCTTTTGGTACAAAACCAAATTTTAAAAAGCCCAGGAAAATCACCACTGGACATATAAAGACATCACAAAAGAATCAACTTCAGGATAAACCAACAATGGCCCAGCTTCTGTTTTAGTAACTATTTCCTTTGCTCAATATGAAGCTTTGGAAAATATTTTATAATTCAATATTACCATAACAAAAACCAGCACCAATTCCAGCAGCAAAATAGTCATTTTAGGAAAAATACATAAAATGTTGTCAGCTTTCATTAACAGAGTTGTTAACATGCAACAGAAGAGAGCTAAATACCCTAATTCCAACAAATGCAGAGGTGTTGAGCGAAACAAAACCACCTCTAGTCTGATATAAAACTAAACCACAGAATGAAGCAAAAATAAAGTTCATGTAAATGAGGGAAGGCGCTGGCCACATAAACATTTGAAGATTCTGAAAAGGAACTGGTTCTCGAGATACATTGTCCTTATAAAACATTTAATGTTCCTACTTCAGCTTTTACTAAAACAAACCAATAAAAAAAAAATCCCCAACTGTGTGTGTAGGCTGCCACACGCACACTCCTCGTGCCTGCCAACTGCAGAGTCACCAGGCAGAGGAGAGCACATGTACGGCAGAGGAGCTCTCAAAGAAAGGCTCGGCTAATGAGGATATCACCACCGTACGAGGCAGCTCCTGTGGCACCGTTTGCTTTGGCAAAGACCTGTTTTTCATCCCAGGAAAGAAAGAGAGGAGCTACCTTGGAAAAAACTACACCAAATATTCACACACCGAACAACTTTTCCCGCACGACACGGATGCCTGTTTCTCAGGATGCACAGGTCAGGCGTCCGCCCCCCTCGCCCCGTGCTCCCCAGAGAGCTCCGCTCCCCGGTGTAACTAAACCTCCTGCTCCAGAGCGATGCTGGACACCGGGAACACTCTTCTTTCTGCTCCCAAAATGCACCTCGACTCTCAGCAAGCACCCGCGCTTCTAAGATGCTCAGGGTCTTTGTGCTCAACCAGCTCCTCCGAGTCTGGCGGAGCCCAAACCTAAAACACAGGCAACGAGCTCCTGATTTTTTACGTAAACTTTTCTCAGGCTTCACTCCCCCGACCATGAATGGCTCTCTCTCTCTGCGGCTGCAACAAAGCCTCATGTTCCCAATTTAAGCCACCTCCGCCGCCCACCCCGCTGCCAGCACAGCTTTGCTCAGCCCCCAGGGAGCCCCCGCCATCCCCCCATCTCCGCCGCCAGCCGTATCCGGGGCTCCGTCCCCACGGACCTGCGGCCACGGGCCGTCGGAGGGAAGGAGGCAGCCGGCTGCCAGCGCCCGGATTAGGGGCCCCGGGGAGGTGCCGGTAGCTCAGGGCTGCCTAATTCCCTCCTCTCACCAGCTGGGCTCCTCCAGGGGCAAGGAGACAAAGGGGAGCACGAGGGGGATGCTGGGCCTGAACTAGGGCAGCACATGTTGCGTTTGCTGCCGCTGCTGCTCTCTATGAGGAGGGAGGGGGGGAAGGAGAAAAACAACAACAGGAGAAAAAGCACTCCACCATTGTGTTACTTACTGCTTGAGGTTACTGGCTGCAATTAAAATAATTTAAAATGTCCATTTGCAGAAATTCTTTTTAAAAATACGTGCATTTTAAATACCTTCTCTGTCACAGTCAGACTGCTGTCATGCCTTGCGCTGGGCAGCGGCACACAGAGGAAGGGCTGCACCCAGAGCACTCCAAACGGCCCCACTGAATAAAGCTTCATTGTTCAGCTCTGAAACCCTGCATGCAATGGGCCAAATCCAGTGGTAACACAGGCTGGGCCAACTGCTTTAACTTCATTACATCCATATGCACTTATGCCAACCATTACATTGGCCCACCACGCAAACTGAACAAATCTTTAGAAAGTCTCTTTTTCCTCTGAAACGAACTGATTTACCTCAAAACACACTCTTAACGTTCAAATAGGGCCATTTCCCCTCCAGCTGCTGCTCTTCAAACATATTGGGCCATTGAGAAAACAAAATCCAAGAAAGCTGGTATTAGTATTACTCTGTGAGCGAAGCACAAAGCCATTGCTGTGCTCATATAATTTGGATTCAAAAAAATTAACATTTCTCAGATTGAAAAGCTGGATTTGTAATAAAAATGGAAGCATTTACATAGACAGGTAAAAGCAAAACTGTCTCCTTTTGTTAGCTTGATTTGGACCTTTCACCTATTTTTATGTTTTGCCTCTACATTCTTTTTATTGCACCATTTTCTCATAGTTTTACAAATTTAAAATAATTAGAAAACTTTAAGCCTGAGAAACAACCTGCCTGGACTTCTTATAAACAAGATACTAAATTACTAAATGCCTAAACTGAAGAAATTAGGGAAAACTCATTATCATTAATCTCTTTGTGGAATGAAAAATGGCCTTGTTAATTTTAACTTGCCATATTAAATAGAAAAAAAGACCTTTAATGAACTGAGAAGGAAATTCTAAGGTATTTTACCAGAGTAATATTTTAGTGGGAAGATATATTTTAGATGTGGTGTGACATGTCTGGCAATGATGGTTAGAATAATAATTCTACATTAATGCAATCAAAGGAATGTAGCAGAATGAGAAAAATCACTTTCAAAAAGGAGATTAAAGTCATTAAAAATGGCTAATCCTGCAAAGTGGGACTGTTCTAAAATAGAGAATCACATGGCTAGTGCAAGGCTTTTGTCATTTGCGCATAAGAGAATCAAAACAAGTATTAAAAGGGTAAGAAAATTCAATAAAAAGTTTAATTAGGAAAAAAAGAGCATTAAGGAAGCTTCAGGATGTCAGTAGTCCTCAGGATATATGTGCAGGTCATGAAGCTTAAAGGGCCATTCTTGATAATCAATCTCAAAGTGGTACAGTAATTTAGCAACGTAATGTTCAGCACGTTTACAGGACTGCAAGCATTTATCATCATCAGTGAAGAGCTAATTCCAGCCTCAATGCATTCAATAAATGTATTTTTCCTTCTAATAAGAACAATTTAGCCAAACTGTAGTATAAATCATACTTCATTCTCTATTTGTCTTCCAGATAACATGAGCCAAGTTCAGAAATACAGTCATGAAGTTAAAACAATAAAATGAAGTCTTAAAAAAATGTGATCTCTCTTAGAAAGGAGACAAACAGCACACCACAGATTGACAGGAGTAAGCAGCACTGCCATCTCAGCATACACTGACAACGTTGATATAATTATTATTTCAGAGTTATTTTGCTAATAGAAATATAATCAACCAGACAAAATTTCACAGTCCCTGCAAAACACTCTCCTCCATCTCCCTACCCAAAGCTACTTGGAAACATTATGTTTCCGCCAGACTTTGAGCAGAGCTGCCATTTGAAGGGATTGCAGAGGGACAGGCCAGCTCAGCTGCCTGGTCACCCCAGCCCTGGGGGTCAGCGTTCATGGGTGGGAGCTGCACAAACCCAGGCTATCCCCCAGCCAGTTGCATTTTCTCTTAAGAACAAAAGGTTTGCACAGACACCACATTTGCTGGCCTGGGCCTGAAGTTCATCCTTGCCTAAACCCTCCTGTTTATCAGCACGGAGCATCATCGGGTTCCCCTCCAGTGAAGAAATCTCCCTACTCTGTCTCCCTTACATGTAGAGAGTTCAGGTGGCTCTTCCACAGGGCCTCCGTACATCCCTCCACACCGTGGGCACGTCTCAATGTGGCCAGTGCCGTATGGGAGGCCAGTTTATTCCAGCTTTTGGGTGCCACCAACACAGACCGAGCACCACGAGCTTCAGAAGAGGCTGCACACCCAGATTAGGCATCAAAAAAACTCCAGGGCAACTTTGAGACTCCCCTCCTGAGCTCAGAAGGCATCTCTGTGCAGGACAGTAAACCAAGGAGGTTAGATTTAGAACATGTTCTTTTCTCTCCTGTTTATCCCTCTAGAGCTAGAGAAATAGTTCAATTAACAAACACAAACCCCCAAAATCAATTGCTGAAGAAAGGATTGCTGTTTGATTTAAGCTCAGACTCCTGGTTCTCTCCAAGCCCCTTCATGGCACACAAGTTACGGGTGGTCAAAGCACTCGAATTGCTTTAAGCTATTGGAAGTTGATGGAATTCTATCACCCAAAAAGTAACTCACTTTTGAAAACAAGCTTGGCATCATAAAACACGCTTCTGAACTGTGTTTCAGTTCCTCATCTCCATAATAGAAAAAACCCCCATCTACTCCTCAAGGGCAAATTGTAGGGCTTACTTCTGCATAGCTGTGAAAACCCCGAGACATCCTCAGATGGAAGGCCCAATAGAAATGCTGCCAATTTCAAAAATTATTATTATTGCAGATGCTTAACTATGAGACTAAAACACAGAGATTAAGGACTAAAAAATCCTCAATACTGGTTACAGCAAATTTTGCATTGCTGCACTGTGTATTAAAGCCAATGATAGATCATCACAATGGATTATTGTAAGAACCTCACATAGCATACGCTGCTCATTTACACTGCAGTGCTGGTGTGAAATAATGCAAATCAAGTTTACATAGCAAATTTTTTAAGCTTCAACATTTTCAGTGGACTGTGACAGCTTTTTTGCTTAAATTTTTTGTTGGCTTGTTTAGTCCCATTTTCCTGCACATCTCCCGCACAGTTATAACTAATAATTAAAAGTATCGTTAATATTCTAAACTCAATTTCTATGCATATATCAGCTTCACTGAACATTTCTGTTCGTTGTGTCACAGAAGGCAATGATAGACAGTGAACCACCAGCCCTTATGGCAGTGAAAGCCTTTGTGTGCCGAGACTGCACCTACATCTGAATGGGACAGTAACTGCTGGGCTGTGACTGAAATCCCGCACTAATGCACACTCAGAGACACCTCACTAAACAATGGGAAAAAGGTGTCTGCAACTTATCTATAATTATTCCTCAAAAAATATCACGCAACTGTCCCCCAGAACTGCTCAACCCACCGTTAGGCAAGGCAGTGAGGAGGCCCTGGGAAGTTCAGGCTGCTCTGAGGAACTCTGTACGCAGCTTCAGCCTTCAGCAACGTTGGCTCCTTCACCAAACAGTCTTCACAGTTTTGTATTCTAAGGCAGTATGCCATTTTTAATGTATATATAGAGAGAGATATGTATAAAATGTTCAAAGCAAACCTGAAGTTGGATAAAAATCCAAGAGGTGCTAATGTAAGTGGCACCACAGGCAGTACTTTCATTGTTTTCTGTGACTTGAGAAAAATGCAGTCATACCTAATCATTCACTTCTGAGGTAAGCATTTTTGTTGGACTAAATTCCCAAAGGTTAGTGACTCTTTTCCCAACTTCTCAGCTTCGCACTGCAATTTATTTTTTAGTGAATTTTTTCAAAAAGCAAGAAAGGCGTCTGGCTCAATGGAAAGTATATATAATCTAATTTTTCTTCTCATGCAGAGAGAAACTTTGTATTTAGAATACAAAATCAGCACAAGATGTAGTGCAGAATTTCAAACATTAAACTTGCTGGGATGTCTGCCACAGATAAACTGTTACACGTAGACAGTTTAAACCTCGCTGGTTTTGTTTAAACCTTTCTGTAGTGATCAAAGATACATCTAATTAGTCTTTTTTATGCTGCAAGTTAAAAGCACACACAGAGATGTGTGTTGAAGCTTAGTTGATATACAGAAACTTGTTAAGCCAGAGTAATGCATGCCTGAGCCCTTGTCTCCCATAAGCAGATATCAAGACTCAGTAATGACCATCAACAGGGTGATCCATAATTCCATGCAGATGATAAAATCAGAAACTATTTTTAACATTATTTTTCTTATGTCAAACAGTCTGTATTTTGCTGGTAACAAAAAATTAACGTATCGTTAAATAAGTTATTTCACACTTCAATAAATGGCATAATAGGGCTGGAGGAGAAAGTTTTATGTTAGATCTAGGAATAAGCTAAATGCTTTCAGAGTTAAATCACTGTTTTTCTTTACTCCCTTTGGAAAAGCAGCAGATACTATATTCTGCTGTGCATCATGGACTTGGGACTGAAAACAGCTGCACTCTAATTACATGTAAAGTGTACCAAAACATTCCTTTTATCACAGACTGTAAATCTGTTAGCATCTGTCTCTCCTTTGTTTCTTCCACAAGATACAAGCTTGTTTCTACATTTTTCTCACCTGTAGCGGTAATTAAAATTCATTATAAATGAAAGGAGTGAACACTAAAACAAGTTCCTCTGTGTACAGTTCTAAACTCAAATTAGAAACAGCTGTTTGCTAATTCATGCAGTGATGTTTTGTCGTGCTCTGTGAATCAATAATAACTCACCCTATTTCTACCAAAACGTTAGGATTATATGTATACTTTGCTTAGCAATTTGCTCTTCAGAAATGTTCAAATGCACATTCAGTCTTTTTTAAGCGAGATTAGAAGATGATACCTACAAAATCATCAATGAAATAACAGAAAGATCTTAATAGCTTGCTGCTCATGCTTACCCTGCTACCTAGAGAGTCCTGTGTCATTCTTGCCTGCTTTGATACCTACAGAGCATTTAGCAAAAAGGCACATTTTAAGACATGTGAAAAAACAAAACTCTATATGGAGTCACCCGCACACATCACGGATGCAAGAGTCACATAGAGAGAATATTATAAAATAAGAATTTCAGCTATGACACGAACAACTTTCAAACACTAGGAATGATAAAGCCCTCAGGAAAATAATCCTAGTAGAATAATTATTACTTATAATAATTAGTTATAAAATTAGTTATAATAAATGGTAATGCTTATGCTAATTGTTAGTAATATTTCTTCATATTATGTTAGCCACAGCACAAACCTCATATGACCCCACTGGCCTTACACTCACACAATTATATTCTGCACTTCTTGCTACTTGACGTCAACATTTATCATGATTTCAACACTTGATTATACAAAACAAAGAGACAACACACAGCGGTTAAGAGCTTTGCCTGCTTCCTTTTTTATCTAAACCTAGGGATACAACCTAGGGTTGCAGTGATTTGAGCAGACCCTAGGGCAGATTTACAGAGCCTGCCCTGATCACAGCATGAGTGGGGCCAGGCCTGGGCCCTGCACTGCCCCCTTTGCAAAGCCAAAGATCCAGCCTGGAGCAGTGAAAGAGCACCAGCCTCCATGAAAGTCTCTGCAATACATGCATTACTTCATACATTTTCTAATCTATATATAGAGATGTTTTCCCTTCCTTGTGTTTTGCTGGTTTTAGCAGGGAGGGTGCTTCCCATACAGCCCACACCCAAGCATTGAGACCGAACCGCTCGTGGACATGTGGCCAGCGGGACAGCCTTTCTGGTGGGATGAAATGCATGAGATTAATTTCCTAGATTTATTATTTCCTCTCTCCCATTTGATCGGGCAGCTCTAAGATACAGCAGGCACCTGTTCTCAGGCTGTTCTGCTGAGTACCCTCAGGCACGTGCGGTCAGACACACTCAGCTCAAGCTCTTCCCCTCAGTGCATATCCATAACTGAGCATCAGCAACACAGACTAGCTGCTGTTTGGAGAAACTCAATGAACACAGAAGGTGAAAGTAAAGAGGGACAGACTTTTCTCCATGAACAGACCAGACTGGTGTGATTTAATTTAATGCTTTACTGTGCTCATTTTCATATTTTTGCATTGTATGTTCAAGTGAAGATTAAGTCATCAATTACAATCCATTTAGCTCGTTCATAAAATTCATTTAAGGGTCATATCCTGCATAGTGAACAGGGAGCTCTGGAAGCCAGTATGGACAAGGACAAGCAGCACTTTGCCACAGGATATTCAGCTTGTGCAGAATCAAGTCAGAGCTCATTTTGATGGTGTGGGCGGCAGTCTGGAGGAGCAAGCGCCTTTAATACTGGGGCAGTGGCAAGCTAGGACAAAATATGTTTTGCTAAGACTTCTCTGATAAGCTGCTGTTACTACTAAGACAACCACCTATCTGCTTCGGTGGTGGTTGAGAATATTAGAGTGGGGATTCCATTTGTGCAGAACTGTCTTTCCACTTTTGTGTCATGTATCTACTGTGAGCCAAAAGAACCACTAAGAAGTGAGAAAACTGGGACCAGACACCAAAAATGCTCTCTGTCTTCTGTCTGGGGTCACCAGAAGTGACTGCATTTCTAGGATGGCTTTCTATGATGCAATCTGAAACTGATGTTATGTGGTGACCTGACCTCTAAGAAAATGGGTTTGCAGTCCCTGTCTGTAACAGATGAAAACTACTTTCCCAAGAACAGACTTCTGCTCCTAAATGAGTATTTTCCATCAGTGCTCAGCAGAAAAGACAATTGCCATGTTTCAAACCTGAGAAAAAGCTCATGTTTCAAAGCTCAGCCCTGCACAGGATTTTACTGCCAAGCTTTCCAGCCTGAGGAACTTAAAGCTAGTCATATTATTAGAGCAAGTTGCAGGGGAAAATAAAACCAGCTTGTTAAGTTAGAAAGAAGTAGGCAGTTCCAGACTCTCATTTTGATCTAGGTGGGAAAACTGTGACGCGCTTACAATTTTAATGGGTTGATGTTCATGATGAATAGACCTAATGCCGAAAAACACATGTTGCCTGAAATTACTCAGCAATAAACAAACAGTAAAACCCAACAACCACCAGATTTTATACTGCCTTCAAAGAAGAAGGGAAGAAAAATCAATAAATTACATGTGACAAACAATATCGAGTAACCTGTTCTACAGCTACACACATGCATTATTGTTCTGACTTCCAAATGTGTTGTGTATTCACATCAATCCTATTGAATTCAATAGGAACAGTAGTTAACACTTCTGAAAATTCAAATGACATAAATATGAAATACATCCCATTCAATGTAGAGATATTTTCAGAAAGGTGCATGTATTCTCTGTCCCTTTCATGAATTCAGAGTCAAGATTTGTGTCCGTGAATGGAAACGATGCTGCACTTGCAAACATCACAGCTTCCATAGGTCTGGGGAGCGGAGCCCCTCAGGGCCTTCATCTGCCTGGTTTTGGAGGGGCTCGTGTGCCCCAGTGACCCCAGTGGGTATCCCTGGAGCTGAAGAAGCTGCCAGTCTCACCTAACCCAAGACTGGAGATGGGGTTTGCTCCAGCTAAGTAAGTCTCCCATCCCTTGGGGACAGTATGCATTATGGTAAAGTACAATTAGTTAGGGCTCTGGGTTTATTAGTGAACAATTTTTTAAAAAAATAATTAGTTTAACACTAAAAAGAGCACCCACAAATGTAAAAGCACACTGGTGAATATGAAGCACGTTCCTGATTATCATAGACATCAGTCATGAATCTGCACGATGCTTGTGACTGGACTGAGGGGAACTGCATGAAAGAGAGATGGGAAGGAAATTCTCCATTTATCAATACCTGACAGAAATAACTGAAAGGTTTAAAAAGAAAATAACTATAGATTTTGTACTATGCAAGATGAAAGCCAAACAGCATGGCTTGCCTCAGAGATATGTGTATTCCATGCTGTATGGTAATGCTACTCCTTTTTTAATAGCAGCATCCATCATTTTAAACAAGAAGAGACTTTTAAAACAAGCAAGCAAACAAAAGTATTTGCCACCTGGTAAGAATTGTTGTTGGTACACCAGTGTTCCCCTACAACAAATGTGCTGCATGAGAGTCCTTTCAAGTTTAACTGTCAGTGACCCAGCATCTGTGATCTGAGGACTTGCACTGCACCACACAACAAAACCATCCACCGAAAGCTGCTCTCTCCTTCCAGCACATCTTTGCCCTTTTGACTGAAGGGCCCGATGACAAATCGTGTGACTGTGCTCTCAGGCTTTCAAAAGAAAGGCTGTGGCAACAGCTAAGGTCTGTTATCCCAGGGCTCACAGCCGCATTGGTGCAGTCCAAGGAGGGATCCCACACCCGACCTTGCTGAGCACCTGTGCAGCTGCAGAGGATGACCCCAGTGATGTCCACTCCAAGCACCCCGGAGTCATGGCACACTGGATATCCCTCTCCTGCAGACACCAGGCACTGAGAGCAACCCAGGCTGCGCCCCATCTACACCACAAGTTTGCAGAGAGACTTTTTGAGCATCTCTGAATTCTTTAGAGGCTTCTCAGAATGTCAGTCAGCACCGACCACGCACCGGAGAAAGCCTCCCGTAGGGAGGATGCTCATCAGTGCAGGCAGGCAGGAATGGGGAGCGCAGCTGGGGAGCCAGAGCGAATCCAACCAGGAGACGACAGCCCCTCCGGCCCTGCTGTGCTCCTGCCAAGAGTCAAGCAGAGCCTGGCAGAAACCTCCCCTCCAGCCACGGCTGCACTTCCAGCCCCAGCTGCAGGTACCACACACTGCCCACGAACTGCAACAGGGCGGCGAAAGCTCCCCAACAGCACAGACACCTTCCTCCTGAACTGTTTTACAGTCTTAGGTGTTGGTTGCCTGTATTCAGTTGGCTCTAGTTTAACCAGCAATGTGGGTTTCCTTCTGACCACACGTGTGTGGTTGGTTTTTTGCCTCCCACAAATGTGAATAGTACAATTTATTCTAGTTAGTAACTAGTCTCTGTGCCTTGGCCACAGATACATGAGAGAGCGAATTTATAATGAGTAAAGGTGCAGGGCACAATTATTTGTTTAAATGGGATTAAAATTAGGGTTGAAGCATACACTGAATCATCTCAATTTATCCCTGAAGAGAAGGAGGGACAGCAAATGTCTTGGCACTTGCAAACAAATATCTGTTTCCCCACCGACTCGCTAACAGCACTTCTTCCATTTGAGAGCAGTCTCACACAGGCATTGGCACTGATATCAGAGAATTAAACAAAATAAAGGGAAAAGCTATAGTCAATAGCTTTGTAACTTTGTCCACATGATGAGGACTGGTTGTACTTACAAAAAAGTATCTGGGAATGTTAATAGACTAAACAACTCAGTAAAAGAAATGAGGAGGCAGTGGGGAGAGATCAAATGTACCCTAGAAAAATTCATCTTGACACTACAGGTACAGAAAAGCTTTTTACAGAATGGTACAGCTTTGTACAGAATAGTCCACTAAATTAAAAAGTGGGTGGAAGCTGGAGATGGATTTTTGGGGTGGAGGCATATTTCCTGCAGAGGAAAAATGGTCAAAAAACCAGTAAAAGAACATAAAAAAACCCAACAAAAACTCTCTGAGAAATCAGGGATCAGAGGTTTGACAGACACACTTGTACCTCCAGAACCAGATACATTCACAAAAACCATCTCCAGTCAATTAATGGCTGAAAACATGCACACACACCCCCAAAGGAAATGAAAAATTATTGTTTTCATAAACACAAAGAGTTTTAAAGCTTAGACCACTTGCTGCAAAAATCCTGGTGTCCTAAAATACCTAAATACCAAAAAGCACTTGCCACCTCCCTGGAATCCATTGGGTTTTGTCATGACCCTTTCCCAAATCCACAGCTAAAGCTCTGTTCCCAGACAGAGTCACCAACTGGGTAACCCTCCCATAGAACACTGACAGAACAAGGTTCCCCAGATAGAATTCACAAATTAATTTCCTGTTTTGTCAAGGCTTTTCTAATATTTATTTTAGTTGTGGCCAGTAAGGCAAAAATTTTCAGGATATAACAATTTTCTGACCATAGATAACCTGGGTTGCTGTCTGAAATAAGATCTTTAGCCCATCTCACCCGTGCAAAAACAAAATCAGACAAATGAAAATTCAGTAACTGCTTCCTCACACTTTTAGCCAGAATTACTTGTGAAACTGAAACCCACTTCTTCCATCTCATACTCAGTTTAGTACATGAAAGTATGAGTACCAAGAATTCTGAATACCAGCTTTGGCTCCCCATCAGGATCAAACTGTCTGCCTGTATTTAAGATTCAGCGTCTTCTGTACAATTTCAAACAATTAGAGGTTGGGGCCCTGGAATTTTAGGAGCTGATTGTTAAAGTCACATCAAATTTTTTTTTTCTTTTTTTGGTAACAATTTTCCCATTATTCAGGATTATCACACCTTGTATCTTTGGATTTCCTATGAATATAACCATAGTCCAGGACCTCCTGACTTCAGGAAGGTTGCAACATCATGCCTACCCTGAAGTCACTGTACACAGGCTTAAGAGGGACTCCATTTTAATTTAATTCTTTGGCTGGAACTGAGATACTGGATCTGATCTGATTTTTTTCTTACTGTGTTGCTTTGTATCAAAACACCCATTTTCCAGTGGGTGGTGCCTAACAAAACAGAAGCAGAGGTGTGAGCACAAAGGAAACAGCCATTATAAATGCACAGAAACACACCGTGTCAACACATACCAGCTGCCCAATATGTACAAAAGCATTAAAAAAGGACAAGCGAGTCATTATTTTAGAGTTTCGCTATATTTTCCGTTTTAAGACATTTTATCTATCTAGTGTCACTAGGAAAGGTTCCATTGCAAACACTGGAAAGCAGACATCGCCTAACCATCCTACACAAATTCCTGTCAGAATTTTTGTGCAAAGTGTTATCAGGTAACAATATTTACCATGTACAGTAATTATGAAAAACTCTGAGATTGTGTAATTATGTATTTTAATTACATGATCTGATTAGCTTTTTTAATCACTTCATAAAAAGAAAGGAAATTCACTGAGGTTGTCAGAAAGTTAATAAAAGTAAGGTAATTCACTGCTAGGGCTCACCATGGTGCCTTTCTAACTACTTCCTTGCTACACCCCACTGTGCCTAGGTATTGGAGGTCAACTATAAGTATTAATTTCCTTACTTTTATTAACTTTGGTGACAACATTCATGGTCTTTTGGCATGGGTTTTTTTGTTTCATTAGAAAACACTTTCAATTTAGCTGGATGATATTTTAAGACAAAAAGACTCTCCAAAGCTAAGAACTTGGTTGACCCGAAACCCATCAAGAGACGCAGCCTTGTCCTGCTCCATCCTTAGCCCTTTGAAGGGATGTTTTGGGGAAACCACTGTGTGGTGGTCACTGTGACACAGAGCCATGCAAGCCAGACCACCAGCCTGCCAAAACCACCCAATTCTGCAGTGCTGAACAATATATCAACAGAGCCGGCTGTTCAAATCAGGGCCATCGGGGTACATGGCAAGCCAACACAGTGCTATGAGAAGACAATGGAAATCAGCCCAAGGATGGCATAGATGGAGGCAGGTAGCTGAACCCAGGGCAGACAGCAGAGATAAGGTGGACAGCAGAAAACGGTGTTTGTCCTGATGTGAGGGGCTGGGCTCTTCCAGCCGCAGTAGCCACGGCAGCACTCACAGGCCTGGCCTGAGGAAGGGGAGGACTCGGCAGCAGCAAGAGGAACAATTGCTGCAGGAGCCAAGACAGCCAACTGCCTGCCCTGGCAGCAGCAATCACCCGGGAATCCAGCTATAAAACATAAGTAACCCCTCAAAAACATCCTGCTGGCTGCTCACAGTGCAAATGGGGGCCTGACACATGCGTGGGCATGTGGGGAGAGAGGGCTGGGGGGGAAGCAGGGGTGCAAGAGGTAAGTCTCCATCTCCCACTCCTGAGGCAGGACAGAACACGTCTGTTTCAGCTCTGGAAAACAGTTTTTCGAATTTTTGGATGCGGTTCTGCTCTAAGGAAACATTTTGTTTATATCCAAACTGGGAGTCTATAATGTAATACTTGGCTATTGGATTGAGCAGCTCTGTTTTACTCATTTTTGGTTCACCCTCTCCTCCCGCCAGCCTTTCTTTATTTTTCTCCTTTCTCTTTTTACCTTTCCACCCCCTCTCCCTTGATTCTCTGGGGAGAACAAATCACTTTGGGAGGTTTAATGGACTGACAAGAACAGAAATTTAATCGGGGTGTGCATGCACGGGCCAGGCACATCAGAAGCAACCGCAGTGCAATCCATTCGGGCTGCCCCACCTGTGACCCCGGCCGGGCCAGGCACCCCCCTCTCTGCAGGGGCCATACAGGGAGAGGTCCTTTGTGCTCGTGTGGGACCTTGGTGGTGCCTGCTTGAGGAGGAGAGGACTGCCAGATGCTGACAAGCCAAAAGCAGTTATTTTAGGAGACTTTTTTTAATATAGAAACAGCTGACATAAAATGCATCTCACTGGGGAGGGAAACCATGCTCCCAGAAGTAAAAGACCACTAAAAAGCCTCTTTTTCCAAGAGAAATCTAAAACAGTTTTGGGCCAGATATCACTTAGGTTTTTCGTTTCCATTTTAGGAGACTTCCAGTGTCCTTCTAGTCTTGCCCCATCCATGGAGAATATTAAGGGGCTCCTGCAGCCTAAAAGGGGCAGATGTGAGTGGATTAGGAGATGGTGCAAAGTGCTTTCAGAAGTAGAAACAACCTCAAGGAAAATCTATTCCAGACAAAATGGCCACTGGTGGGGGAGCTGTGCCTGAGCCTCCCTGCTGGGAGCACCCTTTGTGAAAGGTCTCCCCACAACACATGCCCAGCCCTGGGGTAACAGGGGCCCACATTCAGCTGCTGCCTAGGAAAGACATTGGAAAGCAGAGGGCACAAAATTACTGAAACAAGCTTTTGTATAGCAAATGGAAAGCACTGTGTGCAACAACACGACTCCTTTCCCTTTGTACACCGTTTGCTGTTACTGATTACATTTGCAAAGTATAGCTTTCAATATAGCATAGCCAAAAGCAACCTAACAGCATAATTTTCTTCCTGGGTACTTTACTTTTGAATTCGTCTACAAACAATGGAGCAAAGATTCAGAAAAAATATAAGAAAACAAAGAACCCCCTTCTTCTCCTGTGCTTGTAAACCTGGGTAAACTTACAAGAGACCATCTTTCGAACAACCAACGTGATTTGCTCTTGCTGGTGGTGCACGTGCTGGCTACTGCCAGTAAATCTTAATGGCACACAGTGAGTGATACCTGACACTCTGCAAACTCACTACTACAAAGAACTTGCTCAGTTCAAAGTATTTGTAGTATTTTTCTATCACCGTTGACTGTATTTTCACTTTGCACTTTCAGACAGCGTGGCTATTCAGGGAAGCCGCAGTGTATCTGTGACGCTCACTTTGAAACTTGCTTTTCTGTGCAATTGGATGGCACAACAAGGACCTTGAAACTATGGCTTGAAAATATGTTTACTGACTGACAGTGCAGATTAGGAGAGCTATAAAAGACAAATATTAAGGAAGTATTTTCTAGCATGATCACAACCAACCTCTACCCCAGGACATCCAAAGGGAAAAATCCCTATCCTTGTACATGTACTCAGTCTTGTGATTTTGAACTGCACTGTGCTCCTTACTAATAATCTCCACGCAATCCAATATTTTCCAGGATCCTATTCTATTACAAGTTATTTTTTAACAAAATCAGTAATTTCAAAAGTTACCATGCATTATTGGCTTCTCTCTTTCCCCTCCACTTACACTTTTCATCTTGTTTCTTTCTGACATTTCTCCACCTCATCCCAAGGCCAAATTATTACACTACAAGGGGAGATCCAAGATCTTCCCTCCTGAGGAAACTTCCATAGTGAACTCAATGACTATCTGTGATGTTTGCTGGTTCTAGGGAATAATATTTCCCTTGGGCACTTTCTGGATAGAGTCTACCACCTGGGCTAAGTCATTATTACAATCGAGTAGGAAAAAAAAGGGGGAGAGGGAGAGAAAAGATGAAAAAACACTACAGCAAGCATCATTAAAGCTCATCAAAAGTGCATTAGCGAACACCTGATAATATACTCTGAACATTAATGATCCTTACAATATACCATATTAATACAGATGTTATCTGAATTCATGGAAACAAAATTTTCCATTCACACATTTCCCTAGAATAGGTGTTGGGGGGAAAAAAAACACCCTCTCCAAAATCTATTGGTTGCCAGCATTTTTTTCTATCTCCAGAAACAAACAAATAAAATATCACCTCTGAACCTGTATGTGCTGTGGATCACAAATCTCAGACAAGTACTCTGACTTTGGGATGCTTGTTGGCATTCACAGGCAATGTGTTACAGTTAAAATGGACAGTGGTAAGTCAATATTAATAAAAAGTTTGTGATTGGGTTGGCTTAAATTGGACTATTATCACTACTAAGATCAGTTTAATTGGCTGCCTTAAACTCTCCAATGCTGAGCAGCATTTTCCCTTGCAATTTTTCTGCCTTCAAGTTCTGAGGGAGACACACGAACGCCACAGAACTGATAGTGCAACTCTGTTATAAGGTTCTAAGTGCCAGGTTACAGCAAGAACAGCTTAGTTGTCTGAAGAGCCCAATACTTCAACCAATAACTGAAATGAAGGTTAAAAAATTAATTCTAAGCACTGCTTAAGTCCTATGTTCCCCCTTTACAGAGACTGCAAATCATGTCAAGTTCTGCATAAATAGGTTTTGTGGGGGTATTAGAGGGTGAATTACTGTCATCTAGGTGCTAGTGCTTAGTAAGGCAAGGACGATCAAACCCATTTTGCCAAAATCCAATGTGAACCTGCTGCTCTCAAAGAAAGAAGGTCATCCAATCACAAACACTTCATAACAAAAGTGATTAAACAAAACAACAAAACTCCAAAACACACATGCATTCTTACAAAGGAGTGGTTTGCAAATACAACAGTCACACCTAAAGACTATTCCCTTATTGTTATTTGAAAGCTGAAGAGAAACCTTTTTCCTAAACAAGGAGCTGGTAAGGTTTGCAACATCTCAGAATTTCATCTAGAAATAAGGGAAGCAGGAATTATTTTTAGTGCAGCTGAGAGGCCAGGCATATTTCAGGCAATCTCCCAGAGCCTGCTTCTATACCATGTGGGACATAAACCCACAAACTATGAAAGAACCCAAATCAGTATTGTTTTCTCAAGTGACATCCATTATCCCTCATCTGAGAAAATTAACACGTGTATCCAGAAGCTCAATAAAGTAAGCTCAGAGCTAAAAGTCTAAGATTAACTCTTTCTATGTCACAATAAATGATATCTTTAAGTCAAAAACCTGCTAATATATTCTATTTTATATTCTGTGCTTCTGCCATCTAAAGCAAACAGGAGCATCAAAATACATTTACGCTCAAGCACAGTTTCAAATGTTATAGTGCACAGGGTAATTGAGAATTTCCAAATTCCAAACAGCTACAGTGATATAAAAATGGAGATACAGAAGGGTCATTAGACCAACACATGCTGGTTTGGGTAGCATTAGGAAGAGTGTCACAAAATGAATAAAACCCAGCTTTTGTGCAAAGTCTCTTATTTTCTGACATTTGAGTTAGACACTGTATCTAGCAGTAAAATGCTATGAACGCTAAATATAGGCAACCTTTGTTGCTCTGCCAGTTTATTTCTAGCTCAAATGATAATATTTGAAGATTTCTATGCCAAGCAAGTGTTCAGTACTTTTCTTCATCTTCCTGATCTGCCCAAAAGATTATATTCAATGAATCAGATACATTTTTGCCTTTTTTTAACTCAGATTAATAAATCAGGCAGTACATAAATCTGAATGGTACTTATGATTGATAAAGCTGAATTTCCCACCTAAGTACATAGAAAACTCCAGGCAGCTATGAATTCTAGACTGACTTTTGCTATAACATACACATGCTCTTGCACCACAACATGCTAGCACACATCACCAGGTATCCCTAAAAAAAGCAAGAAAGGCTTTTCTTTACACACCAAATAGTGTTTTGGGATGGTTAAATGAGGAAAGCAATGAAGAGCAAGCCACTGTTTGTGACATTAACATTTGAACAGACAGGCAACTTCTGCAGTCCCTGTGTTAATCCTCCCAGCATCACAGAAACAGATCTTGCATCTGGTGGCACGTCCTTCCCGGGGACATTTTGCTAACTAGCTACCCAGCAAGAGTGCAGGAAACGACGTCTGCAGAGCAGTGAATTCTGAAGCAGGGATAATAAAAATAATCTGATCGCTACCCTAGTGCTTTAAAAATTGGACCCCCTGGCAAGCAGCCAAAATAAAACATCAAAGGGGGCCTCCACAAGCTGGGCTCAGGATCAACATTCGGGTGAGAGCCCATCACCTACTTACCCTGACAGCAGGCAAGAAAAGTTGGAGACATCTGCTTGGAGGCCAGGGGTCAGGCTGGCCGGGGCCTGCACTGCACCGCACAGGGGGAGATGTGTGTGTGTACTGGGTGTGTGTGTCCAGGCTGTGGCAGTGGGGGGGCTGCAGGGGGGACTCTGTGAGAAGAGGTCAGGGGCTGCCCTGTGCTGGATCCAGCCGGCTCCTCGACAAAACCACCACTGACTGATCATCACTGGACTGGCCACAAGCCCCCATTTCCCAGTCCTCCTGTGGCACAAATTAAAATTAGTTTCCCCCAAATCGAGTCTGGTTTGTCCATGACAGTAATTGCTAAGCAATTTCCCTGTCTTCATCTCAACTCATGAGTCTTTTCGTCTTACTTTCCCTGCCTGTCCTGTTGAGGATGGGGAGTGAGTGAACAGCTGGGTGGGCATCTGGCAGCCAGCCAACACTGACCCACCGCAGTGCAGCCGACTGCTGAAGCCTCCCTGAACTAAAGAAGACTAAATAATACCTAAAGCTGTACCTGTGTGTTTGCTGACAAATTTAAGGTTTGTGTGAGAGTATGTATTCCAAACTTGATGCTGCCTGCATGCTATTTAGATACACACGTTATTTTGGCTGTGTTGGGGTTCACCTGTGCTAAGGGTGACTGAGGAAGGTCAGCTTTTTCATAGAACAAGGGAGCAGCAAGTTGTTCCACTGACAGCTTAGGAAAAAACCCAGTACACTAGCAAATGTTCCACATGAAACACATCCCAGACTGGTTCAAAGACAGGTTTCTGCATGTGCTGAAGCACAGGGGACCAAGAAACAAGAAAGCTTCTACGTCGCTGCAACTTTTAGAAATCAAAAATCCACTGACAAAAGAGAAACCTCCATAATTTTTCCTATAAAAGAACTTTGATTTCTTGAAAAAAATCAATAAAAGTTGATTACTGATAATGGCAACATGAACATAAACACCCTTCAGGCATCTCACAAATATCCCTGCAAATCACACAGCAGTGTTAAGCATGTCACTGCTGCTAATCACATCCTCGCCCATATAACAGATGAGCTTTCTGAAGTTGCAGTGGATGAAGAAACTGCCGAGCTGAAAACAGTGCCTTCACTAAACATTTGGGTTGGAAGGGACCTTAAAGATCACCTGGTTCCAATCCTGCTGCCATGGACAGGGATGCCATTCACTAGATCAGGTTCCTCAGGGTCCCATCCAACCCTGAACACTTCTGGGGATGAGGCATCCACAAGTTCTCTAGGCAGCCTGTTTCAGTGCTTCACCACCCTCTGAGTAAAGAATTCCTAACATCCAATCTAAACCTGTCTTTTTTCAGCTCAAAACCATTGTCCCTTGTCCTGTCACTATCTGCCTGTATAAAAAGTCCCTCTCCCTCCATTATATAAGCCTCTTTAGGGTACAGGAAGGCTGCAATGAGGTCTCCCTAGAGCCTTCTCTTCTCCAGGCTGAACAATCCCAACTGTCTTCATAGGAGGGGTGCTCCATCCCTCTGATCATCCTCATGGCCTCCTCTGGACCCACTCTAACAGGCCCACATCTTTCTAACACTGAGGACCCCAGAGCTGGATGCAGGACTCCAGTGGGGTCTCACAAGGACTGAGGGGAAGAATCCCCTACCTCGCCCTGCTGGCCACGCTGCTTTGGGTGCAGCCCCGGACACAGTTGACCCACTGGGCTCTGAGCACATACTCTTGGCTCATGTTCAGCCTTTCATCCATGAGAATCTCCAAGTCCTTCTCTGCAGGGCTGCTCTGAATGAGTTTATCTCCCAGACTGTACTCATGTCTGGGACCCAGATGCAGCACCTTGCACTTGAACTTGTTGAACTTCAGGAGGTTTTAGTGGACCCATTTCTCAAGTTTGTGCAGCTCCCTCTGGATAGCTTTTCTGTCAACTTTTTTTGTCAACTAAATGACACAGGATGGCACAGAGAAGCTGCTTTCAAAGTCTGATCATGGGGATTACTTTGGCAGTTGAGTTACATGAGGCAAGCAGGATCTGTGATACCACAAAGCATCCAGTGATCTGAAGCATTCTTCTACTGAAGACCTGCTCTTCTATAAGGCTGTGTCATAAGGCACAACAGTAGAACATATATTCAAAAAGCCAAAGTGTCAGCAGTCCCATCACACAGATTCACACACTCACATATGAGGCCTTGCAATGTCCCTTTCTAAGATATCTGTGTGTATGCTTGTTCTAATCTCAGCCTAAAACCCTGTTGCTCCACAGCAGAACTTTGTCTGTGCTCTCTTTTCCACAAAAAGATAACGCAGCCTCCACAAAATAAAGGACCGGTTCCACTCTACAAGCTAAAACATTTTACTGGATAGTGTGTTTAGTCTTCATAGTGTGACCAATGAACATCTAAGTGAGTTGAGCTCGCTCTTTGCCAACAGAGGGAAAAGATAGATGTTTTGACCTGAAGCATTTGCCAGACACTTGGCAAAACAGCCTTCAAAATGGCACTTGCAACTGTTTTTCCAGCTTCCAGCAAAAGAGAAGAAGGGACAGGATCACTGAGATCATCATCTGACCAAGACAACAAACGTCTGTTAGAAGTTGGTCTTTTTTTAATTAAGGGCCCACTTGCTTTTTAACTCTGAACATAAGATACTTAGTTTACAGAGACCCACGTTCATTCCTCCTGCAAGGATGTGACAGAGCCTTGTGGATGTCTGGCATGATCAAAAGGAAACACGGCAATACCATGTCAAGTCACGAATTACTACGGCCTCTTCCCAACGTGCAGGAGATCCCACGTTCCACTCATCCATATGGTTCAGCTGGGGAGCACTTTTACCAACATATGACCCCTTGAAAGTGAAGGTTTTCTTTTGAGTTTTTAATCACAATTGCTTGTTATTCTTAATTACTTGTTACTTCCACTACACTATGAAGCTTAACCTGACTTTTGCTGGCAGAATACAAGTCATGAAGGTGGTTTCCTTTTTGATAATAGGGAAAAACTTTGTAAGTAGAGAGGGGGATCAGGGCCACCTTACAATCCACACCAGCAGAATTAGCTCTTGGTAGTAGCACAAATCATAGTGTCCCTTCTTGATACTATTATCTATCTTTGTCAAGTCCTTCATGACTAAAGAGCATATAAATAAACTACAGAGAAGACATAGAACACTACCATGCAGATATCTGATAAAGAAAAACTTTTCCCCATAGACTTCTTAAACCAAGGTTTTGGAAAAAGGTATACTGAGTCTTAACAAGTAGAAACAGGTGTTCAATGGCCCACAGTCAAGATATTTAACTTCTTTTGTGAATCCAAACCAAACATTTCCCAACATAATAATTTCTGCAGGCACATGAAAAAAGGCCAACTGAAATGTTCTCAACAGTTGTTATCTTAAGTCAGACATTTTGTTTATCATAATACCACATCTAGAAGTTAATGGAAGCCATAACCCTGAAGGAAGCCATCCATTCCACATTAGCTATACATCCTTCCCCATCTCCTCCATGGATTTTTTACTATGAAACAGCAACATCAAGAGACAGCTCTGTACTTACTCACAGTTGCACCCCACTAACTCAAGGATTTACTGCCACACTGAGGGAGCCATATGGAGTCATAGTACTCTTCTTTCCCACCCCCTTTCCCTATTAAAGCCGAGACATTTAACGGGCAGTTCCCCTTAAAACACACATCCATCTACAAACATCCGGCACTCAAGAGCCAGCGGCTCTTGCTATGTTCTGTAATTTCTTGGGTTTAACCTGAGATTCTGCTTGGACCTGGGCTGTCAGTGATTTCCAGTAGCAAGAGCTACAGCACTCGCCCAGTAACATTTTCATCTGTGCAGGCAAGCTGTCTGCAGTTGTAAACAGAAGTATAACTCTGCTCAAGCATATTTCTAGGCATTAGAAAGCACAAGTCAAAAGAGGCAGCTCTGTACTCTCTGTTCATTAGAACATACCCTGTCACTCCATAGGGAATATTTATTATGATGGTCCATAATCCACTTAACATCTTCTGACAAAATCTATCAGTCTTTAACAACTTTGATTCCAGTAGTTCAATGGCAACAGGGAGGAAAATTCATAGAGAGAAAGCGACTTCCACAAAAATCCCTCTCTATGAACCTGCACGCCCTGTGTTAGCAGACAGGATCATCATTTATTTGTACCTATCAGCTTTGATGATAATTGCAACCCACTTGACACTTGTGTTGAAAGGCAGTATTGCCAACAAGAAATCTGATAAATATTCAACAAAACCTAAATTAAATAATTCTATTCATCTTGAGGTCACCATCTCTAGAACTGTTTCAAAATATTTGTGTCTTAAAGAAAGAGGGAGGGGGATGAGGGAACCCTGCTTCTTAGACCAAAATGACTGAATCACTGCATTAATGAACACAACTTTTTTATTTTTCAAGTTCGGTGAAAGAATGCCATCCATGCAAAATTTTGATCCCACATTACAAAATAATTACATGATAATTACATGAGCATTAAGATGTCTACCCCCCGAGTAAAGCCACTGCACCCAACCGCTAACTAAGGCAGGCCTGGAATGTTTCAGCTTATTAAGGAGAAATCCAGCATTGAGCAAAACCTCCAGCTGAAGCAGATTTCCACTCTTTTACTCCTCTGATTTCTAATTAATAATTAAAACATGTTCCTTTCTTTGGAAACCCAATTAGACTTGCGCATCAGCCTGAAAACAAACTTTTTTTAGTAGCTAAGCTACTTCTCATGGTTTAATGGGGCGGCAGGAGTGTTTTCTACATAGCTCCACTGACACAATTCATTTATTTCTTTCCATTCTACAATGGGTATTGTAATCCATCCCCAACAATATAAACATTACATTTGCACAGCTAATTAGGATGTTGGCAGTATGAATTAGTGACCCTCTGATTTCTTCCAGTCAGGGCTGCCCCTGCTGCCTGCACTACTTAGGATTCACAATTAGGCAATTATATTTTCAGCGTCTTTTTTCCTCTCTAATGCTACCTCTTTCCTCTCATTCAGTATGCACCAAATGAAGAGTTGTGCTGTTTATTTTGGGGTGGGGAGTCAGGGAAAGAGGGGAGGGAGGGAAGCAAAGTGTGTCACGTTCAATCCTTTTCCCTTTCAACCTCTGCTAATTTGACATCAGAGAATGATAGAGGGTCTGTAAGACTGCAAATTATCTCCATAAATGTTTTAAAGAAGTGATTATGCAGAGTGGGTAGGAAATATATTTTGACTGGGAATGAAGCAAAGGGAAAGTGACAAAATAAATAAATCCTGGCCCTGGGTGTAGTGGGCTGGCACTGAACCTCTGTGCAGGGCTGCAGTCACCGAGCTGTCCCCAGCCACAGGATGATGACAAATTGGAGAGAATTCAGAAGAGGGAAACAGAAATGATTAATGGGCTGGACGGACTGATTTATGAGGAGAGGTTAAAAGGTCTGATTATATGTATCTTTGTTAAAGAACAGCTAAGGAAGGGGCAGGAACTGCTTATAAGGGCTTTACGTACGGTAAACACCATCACTGCATTCCATCGAGCATGTTGGGAAAGGCAGGAGGAGAGCAGAAAGCAAAATTTTACGCTAGACACCAGGAAGACATCCGCAATAAACATCAGAAAAGAGTTGTTTCCAACAGGAAGGACTAGAAACCTCATCATTTGAGAGCTGTAATGGACAAAGCACTAAGAAAATACACTGCAGGGGATAATGTCTGTTTTAATGTTGATGCTTGTTTAACTCACTGAGTAATGTACACTGTGGAGACATAGCATCTTTATTAAAGCACAAAATATATCTCTGAGTTCTCCTCTGCTGCGAGAAGTTCTCCATTAAAATCACTTATTACAAAAGGCACTGGAAAGACCTTGGGCCAAGTACATGCCACTCCATATCAGCTCCCAGTCCACAGCTGAGGAATCCAGAAGATCCAAGAGTAAATTAAAAGGGTAAATTAAATCTCTCTGTTCTCACATGTTAACCCAACATTTTCTAAGTTCTATAATACAAACAAACAAAACCCACCATCCCCAACCTAGACCATTTTGCAGAATAAAACTGTCCTCTATTTTCTTCCTTAAATATGGAGTCTCTTTTTATGTCCTAGGAAATCAAGTGTTTAAGAGCAAATTAACCTTGGCATTTGTGGGACTGAAGAACAAAAATACATCAAGAGATCTAAACTGCTAGGAGTAATGAACCCAATACTCTTACTTATACCCAAGTAAATTAGAAATATTGCCCTTGAATTAAGCCAATAGAAATACACTGAAGTAGAAACTGGTATAAATTAGCAGAGGGCCAAGCCAAACATAACCGGAGTGACATATTTTCAGGCCATGTGCAGAGCTCAGCCCAGGGAAAATAATTTGCAGTCAGCTCATGGAGACAGGAAGCAATGATGGCAAGCACGGCGGCTCCATAGCTGCTGCAGCACGAGCAAGCAAAGCTGGAAAATCCACATGCTGCTGGTCCTCCCCACAAATCACAACAGAAACCAGTCCAGACTGCAGCACAATTGGCAAATCATTGTTTGAAGAGTAAATTCCACTTCCAATTTTGCACTGCCACTATTCACAAATATAGCTATATATATTGTCTGTAGAGACGTGAAACATTTCAACTTCTGCAGCGGCCTGTCTATCATCTTTCCCATGCATAAGACTACACACAGCCTCAAGCTAGCACAGCTGGACCTCCAGGTGCCAGATTAGGAGAAACCGAAAAGGTCTTTTTCCAAGAAAAATACAACACTCCTTCCCCCACTCCCTGCTCACGTGCATGGGTGAGAACTAAGCAGGCTTGAGGGGCTTTATTTATTCCCTGCTACATAACCATTAAGCTCTACTGTACAGATCTGACTCTGCCAAATTCTGTCACTTAATGTTTTGGATGTAAATTACAAAAAGAGACCAGGGAAAAAAAAATACAGTAGAAAACAGATGCTCTGGACTACAGTGTTAGGGTTTTCTTCCATAACTACTATTTCCTTTACAGTTTCATTTATTTATCTGGTAAGCAGAGTAACATGACAACATGTTCACTGCCATAAAAGAGAAGACAATGGCTTTCCTAAGCTTTGACATTTAAATCCATTCCCCTCCTGGATGAAGAGACAAAAACCCCTCCGTTTCACAAAGTAGACTCCCCTGCCAGACAAGGAGCAGTACACAGCAGTCAGTAACACAGCAGCAGCACTATATGGTAGAGGTAAGAAACTTTGTGCCTCGGTTTCCCCATGCATGAAATAAGAAACATAATACCGAACTGCTTTGCAAAGTTTGTTTAAAATGTAACTGTGAAATGAACCGGCCTGGTTCAGCAGCTATCTCGAACGGAGCTTTCAACTGATACCACTAATGCTCAGCTGAACTTTGAGTTCAGCTTCTCAACTGACACCACTAAAAAGATTTATACAAAAGCTTTACACATCCATGAAACTGAGCCCTCTTGTGTAGTTTACAGTACATTGAATCACTATACATCAGCACAAGTTTCATGGCTCTTAGGACAGTCTGCAGAAAGCACTGAAAGCAGAAAACCCTGATAAAAATCTGAAACTAAAAGAACCTCAGCCCTACTGCAACTATCAACTCACAAAATCTACATATTACAGCATCATCGACCTGTCTTGGACTGACTGAAGTTTTTAGTTCAGAAGAGAAGGTAAAGAGTACTGAGAGTCTCTCATGAAACTTTTGAACACAATTTGAATTTGAGATCTGACAAGGCCCAATAATACTTGTTTTCAGCTTTAACCAGTCACTGGGTCTGTCACTAGTTCACTGCAGCAGAAACTCAGTGATGCATTAACACTTTTCGTTACTAAATTCAAAACAGTTTCTCTTTTATCAAGGCTTCAGCCATGCTGCCTCGTTAACCCAGCTTGCCAGAACAGGCCAGTCTGGCCACAAAAATCTTAGCCCCAGAAAGAGTTAAGTCTTTAAATTAGCCTTTGGTTCTTATTTTATGTGCTTATTTCCAGAGCACTTCCAAATTATATTAGTTTAACAGACTTGTGTATCTAAATCTTTTTAGCCACATGTATCACTCACCAGCATGATTTTATTACAATGGATATGTTATTAAAGCTTAACCTTGCACTCAGTCACTAATCAAAAACAATTCAAGAAAGCAAATCAAATGTTCCAGCTACACTAAAATCTCCTCCCTTTAAGCAACAAATAAAGCCTGGCTGGCTTGCAGGGAAAGTTCCATGTATCAGCATACCCACAGCTCACTCAAATCAGGCACGTTTCTTAAGTCTAAATTTAGCTGCTTGCATTTCTTCAGAACTTTAATTCCTGAATATTGTGTTGAACCTACTGAGACTGCTGAAGTGCCAGATCTTAAGGCTGCAGTCATACTGAGATTCATTTATGGCAAATATAAGAAGCAAAGTTGCTGTAACACACAGGCAAGCAGTTAGGAACAAACACACTAGCAAAAGGATCAGGCATTCAGAAGCTGAGATTCATCTTCCAGTCATGCTGGCAATGCTGAATCTCACCTATGTGCTAGTAAGGAGTACATTAAGCTACTTAACCAATGGAAGAGAAAATGCTAGAATCATACATACATATAGGAAGGTTGATTTCATTGAGACACCACTTAGGTTTTCAAATCCCTCCTTCATTGGAAGCAGAATCAATCACCGAGTACTCATTTTTGGACAGTATGAACCATGCCTTCAGTCGGAAAATATGAGCTCCTAAAACTTCTGCCAGCAAAATGCCTCAGCAGTGGGGACACCTGTGTCCTCTCTGTGATGGAATCTGCTGCCGAGTTAGGGTAGGTAGACAGGTTTCACCAGTGGAT
This sequence comes from Corapipo altera, assembly GCF_003945725.1. Taxonomy (NCBI): domain Eukaryota; kingdom Metazoa; phylum Chordata; class Aves; order Passeriformes; family Pipridae; genus Corapipo; species Corapipo altera. Next base: position 2,178,608 of record NW_020884894.1, on the reverse strand, counting down.
AACCAGTCCTCATCATCCTGGGAAGGCAAGCGCGGCGCAAGTGCCGCCAGTTTTCTCCACTTCTTCAGACAGAAGATGGAACAACTTCTGCTTCGTAAGTGCAAGTTTAAAATTTATATTATGACACTGAATCCACCAAAGCTGCCAAGAGACATTGAACTCGTGGGATCTGTGAAAGTTTTTCACACCTGTGTTTTTCTCCTGTGCCTAATATTATGGGAGGCATTTTGGAGGATTTTACAATGCAAGTTTCAATGAGACACTTACAGTCTCCCTCAGGCAAATTGTCACAGCTGCAGAGGTCTGCTACCCAGCTGCCAATCAAGGCAGGCAGGGAGTATGTGCAGTGAAATCACAAAAAAGGCAGGCTTCATTAGACTGCTGAAACCTAACTAGAGGCTATCTGGGCGTGCTTGAGCCCTTAAAACAAGGTTGCTTTAGAAAGAGGGTTTTTTTCCTTCCAACTCAAGAAAGGGCGCTAGTACTCACTGAGGAATGTATCGGTGCCAACTTTCCCCTTTGCAATTCAATGTTTATTTTGCTCTGTCTAAAAAAAGAAATTACATCGCCCTATAAGCTTCTATTATTAGATTAGCTGATATAGCTGGAAAAAGCGGACAAGATTACAGGTTCCACATCCCTCTGCCAGGTCTCAGAAGTGAGTTTACTTTTTCCAACTCCAGAAGCTGCTCCAGTGAAATATTATTCCTTTCTACAACCTTTCCTTCCTTTATTTCCTTGGAGCACCATAGCTACAAACCCACTGGTATTAAAGACAAACTGTACTGGAAGAACTGGAAGAGCATTTTTCTTCCTTCACACCTAACTGAGAAATATTCTCATGGAACCAACTGCATTTAATGAAAAAAGTGTTCTGCAGACAAGGACAAACACACAGAAGCTCAGCCCAAATGATAATCAAGTGGGAAATTTAAAAGCACATGGAAACAAGTGGCATATTGTAAGCCATTTAACAAAGTTAATTATAGGTATTCACTACATCTGGTCTTGGCCCCTCTTCAGCAAAGTATTTAAGCATGTGCTCAGGTTTAAGCAAGTGCAAGCTGAAAAGTCTACGTGTCCAGTCACGTGCTCAAGTTGGGCATCTGCTGAAGTACTTTGCTGAGGCAGGACCACAACATATAATAGGAATCGTTCTGAAAGTTATCTAATAAACAGCTGTTATTTTAAGAACTGCACAAACACAGCACACATTTTATGTCCCTAAAAGAGCGGGTGGCATGAAGGTATAAATCCACATCTAAAATTGTTTCAGACCTGAATAAAAAGAAAAAGGCAGGCATTAAACTAAAGCATAATCAGACTCTTCAAACTGCATATTATCCTCTGTCCAATGCTACACTTAGTCTTTGTTATCCTCACTTCTTCTCTGTTATTTCTTATTTTTATTTCTTATTCTCATTATATTTTGCCTCCAATAAATTCTATCAGGAAAACAGGGACAATGTTGGGGTTTTTTTTAGGAAAAATCTGCGCCCATTTAGATCTTCTGAACATGAAAAACAGTAACGGAAATGTTCAGACATTAATGTTGAAGTGGCTGAACAGCAGACTTCTAATTTTCAGGATTTTCAGACAGTCACAAATCCTTATAAAATAAAAGGCACTGGGGAAAACTGAGCCGCCCCCCCCCCCCCCCCCCCCTTCGTGGCGTTTAGAGTTAAATTGGGCGCGGATGCTTTGAGTCCTTAAGTTTGAAAATACTGGGTTACCTATTTACAATTACAGCCGCATTTCCCGAGCGAATTGTGCCGTGACGGCTGAACCCTGCAAATGTCACCGGGGCCGGCTCGGGCAGGGCGCAGCAGCAGCAGCAGCAGCAGCAGAGCCATTGTTGCGGGGGCCCGGAGGGAGAAGGCTCCGCCGAGGCAGATGGGGACCGCGGTAATGCGGAGCCTCCCCGGGGACACCCCGGGCACGGGGCTCAGCCGGCACCACCTGCCTCCCTGGGGCTGCGGGGGCGCCGCGGGGCTCCCCCGCACTGCACGGCGGGCACGGGGGGCCGTGTGTGCCACCCTCAGAAATGTGGCACAGGGGTGCCGTGTGTGCCACCCTCAGAAATGTGGCAAGGGGGTGCCGTGTGTGCCACCCTGGAAAGCGTGGCACAGGGGTGCCACATGTGCCACCTCAGGCAGCCTGGCAGGGGAATGCCATGGCATGGCAGAGGGCTGGCACATCTGCATGTGCCACCTCAGGTGGTTTGGCACCAGGGTGCTCCAGCTCCAGTGCCGTGGGTGCCACCACCCCAGCTGGGTGCAGCTACTTGGTTTGTGTGTCCCGTGATGAAGATGCAGCACACAGAGTCATAACGGGCCTCTGTGATTTCAAGACAATAAGAATCTCCAGCCCTTTTCTCCTGCTAATAACCTCCATACTGTCATCTATCCTACCTGAGCTAACAGTTTATAAACCACCACCTGCAGCTTGTCCCTTATAGTTTATTAACATACACTAATAAACAGTATGCTTCACTCCCACTGTGCTGCCAAGTGAAGCCAGTCAGAATAACTGCATTAGCTTTACTGTTCTTTCTCAGCACATTTTTCCCACATGGGAACAATTAGGACAAACTCCCTCCAGATTATATTTCGAGATCCATCATATTTGCAGGGAAATAACAATAACAATAATGATAATAATATTAATAATAATAACAACAATAATCTTTTCCACAAATGCATCTGTAGGCATCTACAGAAGATTAACCTGACTGACGTTACCAAAAGTGATAGGCTCTTAACCTCCTCGGCAGTTCCCCTGCATGGAAAGGGTTAATGCTCCCCAGGCTCTGACTTACACCTATTATGCTCAAGTTTAAAAATAAGATGTGAAAGATGCATTATATAAGGCCAGTACTGCTATCCTGCCCATCTCCTATTTTGGAATTAAAGATCAACATTGCTCACATCAAAGGGGCTGGGTGAGAATAAAAGAAAAGACAGGAACAATGAAAATAGCTACCCGACACGAACCAGATCAAAGGACCAGGCACAGAAAATGAGGAGCTAGGGGGTCCTTTAATTACTGTCCACATCCTCCAAGTCATGTGGTGAGAAAGAAGGGAAAAAAGTTTTGAAGGCCACTGGGTTTTGTCTTGCTGTGGCTCCTGTTTCCATAGTCTGTGCCAGTTCCCTACAAACTGCTCTGCTTTTTATTTTTTTTATTTTTTTTTTCATTTTATTAAAGTCAAATAGGACTCCTGGACTCCAAAACTCCTCCCTTATGCCAGGAGGGAGGAGAGAAGGAGGGGTAAGAGGGGCAGTAGTGGAGATGGTCTATAGCAATTGCCTGTAACAATTTCAGGAGGACTGCTCCAGGCAGCGCCCCGGGAGCTGCTTTGGGAAGGAGAGATCTGGCTACCTGAGGCTAGTCTTTATTTGCAGGCCTCCTGGGTTGAGAAAACTTCAAATTCACATAGGGCACTGCTCCATGGGGCAGCAGATCAAACCTGGCTACTAGCTGTTTGAGCTCAGCAGCAGAAAAAAGGATTGCTCTGGGACTGAGCATAAGTAGAAGCATGATTAAACTTCAAACATACCCCCCCCTTTTTATACACAACAGACAGTTATGGCTAATATTTCAATATGGACTTTAAAAATACACTGCAAATAACTTATTCCAGCGTGCTGGCTGCAGACTTAAAAATAATAAAAATTTAAACTAGCTGTATTATTTCAAGGAAGTCAAATGTTCAGATTTACCTTTCATGAATCATTAAGGGAATGTCAAGTTATTTAAAAGGATCTCTTTTTATTTAACTCAGCCATCAAGATTAAAATGTGGATATTTGATCACTGACTGGAGTGACACATTGTAGTATTTACTTCCTTCTATTTATGCTTCAAATGTGGTGCATTTCTGTCTAATTACTCCTGACTTATGTTTCACAGAATCACAAAATAGCAAGGGTTGGAAGGGACCTCTGGAGATCATCTAGTCCAACCCCCAGTGTTTATTTTTAAAAAGACAGTATAAAAATAAGTGTCATAAGGAAATAATAGAACAGGGATTTAAAAATTCATGTGCAAGAAGCTGACCAAACTTTCTAGGAAATAACAGTGCTTTGGCACTTTTAAAAATATTCTGGATAAGAAAAGCTCCGGGATGTTCCCAAGAAATTGTATTTGCTAATATAGATACTAGAAGTGGACACAGACAGAAGTTCACTGAACAAGAAAATGCATTCCTATCTCAGGTCAGTTTGTTTGGATTTATGCTGTATGCCAAACTACAGCATGAAAAGCATTCAAACAGAATTTTATAGACTTTGAAGACAGAAGCTAATGCCACCAAGACAACATCTAGAAAAGGAGAACACAGGACACAAAGGCATCCTTCTTCCCATCCTATTTACAGCTTGGAAACTCCTTAGACAAGCAGTAAGGATGATCTTTTAAGAGGCAATTTAGCCTCCAAACTCTAGTGAGTGCCAAGTTACTACTTCTTTCTGATGAAAGTTGCCTCCATCGTTTCCTGCTCTTGGACACTAACATGCCATTCTCAGGAGGACAGCTGAGGACTAAATTAAGCAAATATAGACTACAAAGCTGTTTTCCAAAGTGGGCATCATGCCTAGGCTCTACATCTAAGCAGTATGCTAGGTACGTGTACCAAGTTCCAGTTAGCTGTCTTGCAAACATCCGCGTTGGGAACCTTGCCCAAGCAAGCCTTCAAAGCTACTGTGGCTCTGGTGGGATAAGCATGGGAGCAGTGGGACTGGGACATTTGCCTCCTTGTTACACGTCTCAAAGTACCACATTATCCATTTAGATAGCCTTTTGATTGAGAGAACTTCCCTTCTGGGCTTAGCCCCAAATGCTAAGAACAGATGAGATGGTTTAAGAAAGTCTCCAGGTAAAACATGAAAAGGATGCTTAACATCCAGCTTCTGACGAATAGCTGCACTCAGGGAGCCACAAGGGCTAGGGAAATAAACATGGTCAATTAAATGAACTGATTGAAAAGAAATCAGAGATCACTCCAGGGAAAATCTGAGATGCAGTCATATAGCCACAGCAGTCTTTTTGGAAGGTGGTAAATGGGGCAAAAGGCTGGAAGAACTGGAGTGCCTTACTCATTTGGCAAAAGGTGGTTGCCATAAGGAAAGAAATAAACTTTAAAGGAAATAAAAGACAAAGAAAAATCCATGGTGGGTTCAAAAGGGGGCTCAACCATCTCACTCAAAGCCTCTTGAAACCTCAGCACTGAGTAGGAAATTCTAATGGGAAAATACAGTAAAGGCTCTTCAGCAAATGTTCTGTCCTTTCCATAGACTGTCCCACGAAATGCACTGGTAGATGCTGAGAAATCTTCCAAAACACTCCAAAATGAATTAACAAGAAGGAGTGCAAATTAATAGGGATGGTGCCGAATAAGACTAATTTTTTTATCTCACTACAAAAATGCTAACATGGTCATTCATGGGAGAGACTAATTTTCTAATAGTTCAGCTATTTTTCATGCATTTGTTCAAATGACCTTAGGAAGATAGTGGGATCACCAAACAGGGCTGCCAGAAGGTAGCATGGGAGGGCTACCTCCACTTTGTGTCTTGCCTTTGCATCTTTCAGAGTAGATGCTGGGGCTGCCCAAGCCATGGTGTGCTTTGTCTGGGCCCTCAAACATAACTGGAGCAGGCTAAGCATGCATGAAAAGCATACTTTTCCCCTAGATAAGTAGTCTGTTTTCATAAATATGAAAACAGGCTGTTGAGACAATGCCAGTGTATCTAAAAATCAAAAGTAATGAGCTCAAGCTGCCGTCACTTGGAGCATGTGTGTCTTTTCCTGTCTCACTTTCTGGAAACCCAAGGGTATTGCTGCAAAGGGAGGGAAGTCCTAAAGTGGTCTCTAACTCAAGAGAAGGGCATCTTGCAGAGCTAATTGAGTGATTTACCCAGGAATTCAAGCAACACTTGCTGTTGGGACTGTGGAATTCTGATTTTGACTGTGGAAGTCCATCACCTGGTTAATTCTCATTTAACTTTGCTATAACAGAGCACTGCTCATTGAGCCTTTTCAACCTGCACCAGAAACAAAACTCAAGCTTCACATCCTGCTACAAATTTCTTTTTTCTGAAAAGGATCAATTGCAGAGTAATTTCGTCTGGAAAGGACACATGGAGATCACCTCCACATAAACTGTTTCTCAAAGTCATTTTGTTGCTACCACAAGAAAGTCACCAGGCATATTGAAGAAAATATAATCACTATGGGTTTTTTAGGATACTTTATAAGAAAAATTACTATAATAGACTAGCTCCTGGAAGCCCATCTCTCACTGGGTAGAGGAGATACTACCTGGCCAAGCTTCCTAGAACCAGGACATTTGGTTCCCATGTCCATTTCTGTGCTAGTGTGCTCGAGTGCAGTACTTACGTTAATCACGTACACAGAGCTCAAACCTAAAGTAACTGATGCCTTACTGAACCTGCCCTCTTATCCTGTATGAGATACATACTCATATTGATCATTTTTGTGCAATGAGTTGTGCAAAAAAACCTTAAAGCTTTTCAATTCTAAAACAATTTTAAAGACTCATGTGAGATTCCTAATGCAACTAAAAAGCTGATGAACTCTGCAGCCAATCTGACCATTTTCCTTTAACTTGGATATATTCCTGCATGCTTCCACAGCACCAACTTAAAACAACCTAGTGAATTTTCTTATTCTCTGGGGCAGATGCAATGTTCTGATTGTGACTTGAGTGAAACTCTGCAAATTATATGGCAAAAACAACCTTAGTGTCAGAGTAATCACCTGAAGACAATGCTATACCTTAATGACACTTTGGTAATAGGTGTAACCCACATCCAGGAATGGAAGAGGACCTGCAAGGACCTTGCAGAGGGTTGCAAGGCCACACAGGCCTGTAAAAATGCAGGGAAGAGGAAACATTCCAGGAAAAGCAGGAGTTGCTTCACTCACAAATGTCCCAGGTTCTTACCAAAGGGACAGAAATCATTTTCGTGATATTTTCCTCTACATTCTTTCCTTTTCTGCTCCCTCCCACGCTGGCATTTCCCCTCCATCCATTGCCACCTCCCAAGCAACTGCTACCCTGTTATTACTCTCCTACCTCTATTGCTCCAGGAATTTGCCCAGCTTTTCCCATAGTATGTTGTCTATATCCTACTGTACATTTAAAAGCTAGGATGTGGCAAAACAAGTGTACAAGCCTGTTTCCCAGTGAACTACTGGGAAGGTATCTTTCAGGTATTTAACATACAGTTGTCCTCCTTTATCCACTATCCAACAGTGTGCCTTTTGAGCTTGCTCTGGGAAAGGCAAAGGAATACAGATAAAAGTCACTTTTTAAACAAACGTTAAGACTTTGTTCATCAGCTGATGCTCCACTTGAAGCTCAAGAGAAAGATGCCACATTGATGTCCTTACTTAAAATGCTTTTCATTAGTGCTCTGTGGTTCACAGCTCACTTCTGCTTCAGGGGACTTCAGCAGAGGTCCCACCACAGCCCCAGGGACAGCCAGAGTGGCAGAGCAGGATCCCCTCTCTGCTGTATGGGCACCCGGAGTGAACACAGTCAAACAGGTAAGGGTAAGCCTGTGCTGCCCAAGGCTGAGGAGGAACAGCCCCTCAAGGAGGCTGCCCAGGGCACCTGCTCTGAGTTAGCGCAATTCCCCCTGTCTCCAGGCCAGTTGATGAAAATCACCCCTTTGCAGGAAGGAGGAAAGCACAAGCCCAGGGCAGGTGCCACCTGCAGCTCCCTGAGCTGAGTAAAACCTTCTGCCTCTGCCCCAGCTCGGGCAGGCAGCCCCCTCGGTGGGCACAGACGCCATGGCACTGCCAGACATGGGGCAGACAAGGACAGGGACAAGGAGCAGCCCCTGCAGCTGCCTTGCACCAACATTCGCCCCAATATTTGCTGGCTGGTCTGGTGGCCACAGCCTCCCTCCTTCCTCAGAGGTGCTGTCCCCGCTGTGCCCCTCACACGGTGCCTGCTGCCCCCCCCCCCCCCCGTTTCCCACAACTTCCTCCACCTACCCCTGCCTACACCCTCGCCATCCCTTTCCCCATAACCCATCCCACCCACTGCAGCCCCTGGCCCCTCTCCACCCCACAGACACGTGTGTGGGTCAGGAGAACAGGTCCCACCTCAGCGTGGGGAACGCAGCGTGTCCGTCCTGCCGTGGCGGCTCTGCTGTGGCTGCCTGGGCCTCACACACGTGGCACCCGCAGTGGAGGTGACACAACACAGGAAAACCTACAGTCACCAACGTGCCTCAGCCCGGGAGAGCGCAGCCAGCGTGCTTTTTGTTTCAGTTTTAAGTTAAAACCTGCCCCCTTTAATTTCAGGAGTTTGTTCATGAGAAGCCATTTCCTCCAGCTGCCCGTGACTGCCAGCTGCCAGTGCCCTACAGACTGGCCAACACCCCAAAAACTCAGCATCGCCCCTTAGCATGGGAGTCATTTGTTAAGTGTTTCCAGCAGAAGCAGATTTTGTCCTTTCCCCACAGCCCTCCCAGGCAGGGCTGGTGGCTTGGCCCAGTGGGTGTTCAGTGCCTGCAGCAGTGGCTCTGCCTCCCACGGCACAGCCCTGGCAGCAGCCCTGCTGTCAGCAACGTGCCTTAGAATAGAGGTAGGCAGGCACTGCGTGGGTGCACCTTATCTCCATGAATTTTACTCACTTTTATCTGTACAAATGACCTCACAGTGTTTTTGTTTCAGCACTTGTTTTCCACATCGCTGTCAGCACTTCTGAGGCCAACAGGATGAGGAAGCTTGGCCAGGCTGGGAAAGGTCAGAGGAGGATGAAAGGGGTGCTACCAAACACTGCTCTAGTCTAAAGACATCTGACTGCCCAGGGGCAGTTCATCAGCTGTATTTAAGGTAGAGAAGGACAGTGTCACCCTGTTAGTTACACTGCAGTGGCCAAGGAGACCAGAGCTCATTACATTTGTGGTTTTAATTATACTGGAACCTGAGATGTCAAAGAGGGGAGGTTGGCAGCATTAACCCAGTAGGCTCTCAAGCCTATAAGGAGAAAGAAAAAAATTCTTCTTTCCACACAAGGACTCTCTAATCTGAACCATGTCCCTGCCAAAGTTGATCGGCGATAGCTTTGTTGGCATTAGGCCAAAGTTTTTACATGGTGCCTTCAAGAAAGTCATCTTTCTTCACAGCTGACTTGCCCCTTTCATAACCAATGGTCATGACAAGGCAGATTACCAGCTCTTTCAGCAGAGGAGACCCATTAGTCTGTTTGATAGGGTATCAGCTGTGATTCACAGCAACAATACTCGACTCGGGGCTTCAGGATACCTGCTCCCACCCATACAGCCAGCAAATGCTACCCTGTTTCAGGAGTTGAGAAAAAATCCTATGAACTCTGGCCCACATACAAAGAAATCTTCTGCTGCCATTCCAAGAAGGACATGACAGAGCTCGAGTGAAAATCCCAGCTTCTTCATGATAAGATAAACCACAGTGTCTTACCCCAATAAGGCCCATTCATTTCACTAGCGCATACATACATACACTTGTTCCAGGATGGGAACCAATAAAACCAACTTTTTATGCAAATGTGGGTTGCCATAGCCCCTGCTTAACTTTTATTTCCCAGGTTAGGGTTGGAGGTTTTTTTCCTACTCAACATTTGATCTCTAGTCCTCCGGCACTACAAGACTGCTTTCCTACCCACCCTATACAGTGGCTATATGGGAAGAAGAATACACTGTTAGAGCCTGCAAGGTTCATTTAAGATATACAATACCCTAATACAGTCTGTTAATTCTTAGAGAATGATTTTTAAAACGAGCAAGGAAATGTCCTCCACTAAAGAAAGAAAACTCTAACGTGTGAAAAAATGCCAGTTTAGGTCTATGGTGTCATGGTCCACAGGGGAGGCTTTTCCCCTCTCAGTACTAATTACCTGCTAGGCAAGATACAGCACTATACATTAAGCACCCTGTCTGATGAAGCAGAAGACTTTTTTTAATGGTTTACTAGTTATTAGGTATCCTGCACTCTACATGCTGTGCTGACATAAGATTTTACTGCTTGCAGATGCAGTTGCCAAAGACTAAAAGGTTTTATTTACTCAAAGCACACAAACTACTACTGCTCCTGAACATTGTATTGGGGGAATCCCCTCAAAAAGTGAAGAAAAATTTCTGGCTGACTAGCTGCTAACGAAAAAGAGCCAAATTGGCTAAAATAAACCTGGAAAGTAACTGTACAAATATACAAACGACACAAATCTCTGTTTTCCTCTACAGACATCTTGTGCTATGGGGCTGTGGTGGGAAGCAGGAGAGGAAGAAGAGCTGCAGAAACACCCAATGCGTGGACACCATGCACCAGAGTCCCCAGACAATCCCCTTCTCTGGTGTCACTATCCTCTGGCTTTGAGGGCAAAATTGACTGCTTGTCCTGCTAGCCTGCAAGCACACAGCCCGGCAACCTGACAAAGCCATTGATTTTCCTTGTCCTCAAAAGCACGCTCCGCTGAGCTTGGAGCGACATGATTCTAACTTTGAGGGGCCTGCATTTTACTTAATTGTGCCTTTTCTTGGCCTGAATTTCCCCCAAAAAGCTGAAGAGGGCATGTGCTTATTATCTTTTAGTGCAGCATGTGCTCGGCGCAACCTGAGCTCTTCGGATACTTTTGGCCTGAAAATTAGAAAAAAAAAAAATTAATTGCGAAGGAAAAAAAAAAGAAAGAAAAAAGGAAAAAAAAAGAAAAAAAAAACCAACAAAAATCCAAGGGCTGCTCTGCGACTTTGATTCAATCAATTACCATTATCTTCCAGCGCAGCCCTCCCTCCCGCCCCCCGGACCAGTTGTGTTTAACTTTCTTTGCCAGTCGCAGCGCGCTGGCGGAGCGGCGCTGCCGCCTGGCTCCCGCGCGGGGCTCCTTATCAGCCGCTCCCAGTCAGCGCCGGCCCCGCACAGCTGGCAGGGACCCCCTCCGTCCCCCGCGTTATCTGCCGCCGCAGCCCTCCGCCGGGCGGGGAGGGGGCCCGCGGCCGCCCCCGGCCTCCCCACCGCCCCCCGGCCGGGCCGGGCTCTGCCGCCGGCCGCCCCGCTCCCGCCGAGCCTCCTCCAAGCGAGCCCGAGCCGTCTGAAGAGAGGCAGGAACAAAACCGCAAATTTAGATTAATAAAGCATTTGTTGATTCTACAGAAACTTAGCAGGCCCCTAAGAAATCCACCAGAGACCTGTGCAGCTCCAGTAATTTTCTGTTATATTATCTTTCTTGTAAAATACTTCCCCAGACAGAGCCCCCAAAGGGGCTCAAATATCACTGTGACTAACCGAAATCAATGTGCACTCACCTATTGACATTTTTACATAGTTTTTGGATTTAGTATCCGGCCCAAAACACAATCAAATCTTCTGCCAAGGAAATAACAGGCACTTAGCTAGTCAGCTATTAGTGTTACAAAGGAAAAAATGTGGGCACCCAAGGGAGATGGGAGAGACGGCATTGACGTCAGGGGTAATTGGGTGTCTGAGAGAAATTGCCAACGGCTGGCCAAAACCCCCAGAGGCCCACACAAAGCCGAGCTGCAACTCTAATAAAGGAAAGTAAATTCTAGAAAGGGGCTTTGCTGCAAAGAAGCCTAGCAGGAACCAAAAATATCTCCCACATACACAAACACATACACACAAATAAAAAATACAAAATACGTTTAGGAGCTCTCTTTTGCACATCTGGTTTAGGCTAAAGTGCTTTCTGACTTTTTTTCTTTTTTTTTTTTTTTTTGCAGGACCACATGGATTTTTATGTTGTACCGTATGTTCACCATCTATTTTTATAAACAGAATTCAGGGCTTTAAAGAAACTTATTTTTAATCATGTGGCTTTAAACTGTAAGCTCTCTGTCACCCACTCTGGCACCATTGGAAACGGTTTAGTCTTTTCTTCAGAAAGCCCTGAACTTCCATGGAGATTGACAAGTCCAGCGGAGCCATTGGATGGCCACGGTTACGGAGCTGTCCGACTGGTAAAACTGTATCTGCACATACAAAACCTCTCCATCACCTGTACTCCATCTATATGTTTCAGTTCCAGCACTCCCTGCACACACACTCTCTCTTCCCCTCACGCACAAGACCTGAGGGAAAAGATTTCAGATCAGACACCCTGGGCAGAGCTTAGGGAGGACCTACAGGCTGTAGCCTATACTTCCCACTCACTGAGGTCCCTACCATACCAATACAGACCTGCATCTCGTCACTAATTGCACTGCAAAATTCAGACTGGTGTTTTCCAGGATGATAAACTGATTTATATCTTCTATATAAAACACAAAAATGCCTTGTTAATAAGTGATTTAGAGTTTAAGCAAAGTTTCAAGAATAAGATGATCAAGATCTTAATAGGTTCAAGTCTTCTATTATACCTATTTTTCTCCACACCATACCT